>NC_091952.1:225246294-225291294 GCF_031021105.1 Erythrolamprus reginae
GGGAGGAAGAGGAGGAGGAAGAAGAGGATGAGGACAGTCGCTGCCCAGAGCGAAGGGAGCATTTCTTCATTCCCTCTCCAAGCGCCCAGAAAAAGGAAAATGCTTTGTTCGCTCTGGACTGCCAAAGTCTCCTTAAGTGCCAGCGAAAGGTTCTTCTGGTAGCTCAGAAAAGCCCGAGATGGCCAGGATTAAAGGAGGAATGGCAAGAAACTGGCCAGGCCTTCGTGCCGCTTTCAAATTTCTTGGGAATTTTTTCCGGGCTTGGGTTCTGAAGTAGAAAATGGTTCTTAAGAAGAGGCAAAAAAATCTTGAACACCCGGTTCTTATCTAGAAAAGTTCTTAAGTAGAGGCATTCTTAAGTAGAAGTACCACTGTACACATTACCCACACTGCTACAATTTGATTTACTGCTTTATTATAATATGTATCTATTTTTCATTGGACAAAGGTTTTGACTCCTTTGCTGCAAAGTCAAGTTTATTGTAGATATTTCTTCATTCCTCATTAAGTTGTATTTTAACTCAATATGGAAAAAAAATAAATGTGCCAGATTGGTGTGTCCATGTAAATAAAAGGTGCAAATCAATCTCCTGTATAAAAATCCACTTTTCATAAAGTCGACATATTCCGAAGCATCCTTTTGTTCAACAGCATTGTCATTCAAAGGAAGCTGTGGAGAACAATTTTTCATCTCTGATTCCATTAGAAGGAGAGGGTTCTCTGCCTACATCAGTTTACGGCATTCAGACATGCATTTCTAATTATAACTCCTTGTTGAAAGTTTGGATTCAACAATCGCTCTACAAGGCGTATTTGTGGAATTGGTTTTCTGTATTTGGCTTCCCCCACCGCACCCCAATAAGCATCAACTGCAGAGGGAATAATCCCTAAACAGAATCTAAATCATTATGACACAATTATGATTTAAATTACAGTTGAATCTATTGATTTTTCTTCTCCCATCTTTTTTCAGTTTCCTGTGTTATCTGCTATTTATTATTTCAGTAAAGGGGGCGAGGGTAGGAAGAATGATTGACATTTTTAGAAATCTTTTTTTTAAAAAAAAAAATCACAATGCTTTTCTTTCAAAACAAATCCTCCCCCCCCCTTCTCTCCAAGCACACAATATAGGGAGGGTCCTTTAATTCTAACCTGCAGTGCCACCAAAGCCATCCATCTAAGCCAGAGCAATTACTTAAAATCATCCTCCACAATTGTTTTTCACAATCCACCTCACGCTGTGCAAAACAATGCAACTGACAATCAGAAGAGCCCAGATGAGATGCTTCCCCCCCTCCTTCATGCTGTCTGACTGACAGGTACCTGCAGGAAAGAGAGAAGGACCTTCCGATCTAAATATGGAGACAGTTCACTTGCAAACTAACCTGTGCAGAGCTGCTCAAAGAAAAGTGGTTTGTTTTACAGGATCTTTTTGATGCTTAAAAATGCTGGGAATGTACAGGAGAATCGGACACGCTATCAAGTGATTATTATTTTTCTAATGGTCGAATTGCACTGAATGCGACAACATATTTGCTTTTTCCAACTAATCATCTTTATTGATGTTTACAGCCGAATGTCTCTATCTACGCTTACAGAATAAATGGTCACAATAAAACAATTGACTGTCAGCTGAAGATTCCCAGACAATCAGATGAGAAAGAACAATAAGAGAAAAGAAATGTATCCAAATAATTAAAAAAGCACTTTCCTTTCCAATTACATTAAAGCAAAATAATGTTTTGAACATGCATGAAACACCATACTCACCCTGAAATATATTTAATTGTAGCAGCTTTGAACTGATGCACTCTAAAAATAGAAAACATAGATGCTGTTTTTACTAGTGTTAATATCCAAATTCACCACGCTACTCTGAAGAGAAAATTAACCTATTTATTTTGCCTTCAGTTCATTATAGTCATGAGTAAATGCATATAAATGTTTAATTTATCAAATAAGATCTATTTGAAGAGAGCATTGTGAAATATCGACTGGTAATTGAAATGATATGTGCTCATTGATTTGTACAATCAATCAGTGCTGGTAGTCTATTGATTAACAGTGAGACACACTTTATAATAGTGTATCTTTTACATTTACATTATCATTTTGTTAAGTTTTACTACAGCCATAAAACAGCTAAATATAAATAGGGAGGGGGAAAAAAGAGAAGTTTCAATTGAGAGTGGGAAATGTTGACATTTCCAAATTCACGTCCCATACCTGTAATTTTAAGTAATTTATTAATGTAAATACAGTATTGTCACACCATTAAATTATATATTAATGTAAACATTATCAGATCATTATAAAATGCATTTTTAAAGTAGACATTCTAGGAAATTGCTCCTATATTACATTTAGGCATCGTTAGTAAGAATACTTGGAAATGTGTAGTATGTACGATTGCTAAAAGACGTTGAAAAAAACCCTAAAGATAATAACATGAGTAAAAACTTTTAACCCCTTTGCAACCATAAATGGGTATCTGAATAATTTCAGATTGCACACCGTGTGATAAAGGAAATTTATTGAAGAATTCTACTGCTTTTTTGCATTTGTTTTAAAGGGAAGAAACATTTGCTGGGAAGGAGGGGGGGATCAATTTGAGCTACCATTGTTTAAAACAATTAATTAGTTTATAATACCATGTTTATTTTCTGGGACTAAACTCTCCTATATGCTTGGACTGTTTTGAAAGCAAATTTGCCCTTCTCACAGACATAATGCATAATAGTTTTTTTTTCTTTAATGTCCTCCCTTCTCTTCCTTCCATGTCATTTAGCAAGACACCATGATTTAAATCTGCATTTACATTTATTTGTTATTTTCACCGTGCCTAATTTAAGACCTATAAAATTAAATGAAACTACGGTAAATTAAATGATAAATCTATTGCAGATACTGGGTTAATAGTGGTTATTCACACTGGAAATTAATGGGGAATTGTCACAAAGAAAAGAATAATGTGGTATGAGATAACTCTGTATCAATCTTATTGTACCTTAAACCTTAAATCAATTAGGCAGCCATCTTCTAACTTTCCATCATAGGAATATAAGGTCAACTCAGCTTGCATGGCATGGTATGGCTAGGATAAATAAAGATACATTTTGCAATATTAATTTTCTCTGAAGATATACCTTTTATTCATCAATTTTATTCTTGATGCTATCCAATAGTTAAGAAATAAAACTTATGGTGGAAGGAACAATATCATTTCTACTATATTTAAAATAAATAAAAAGCTAGTTGGGAGAGTTACCTACAAATGTAATTTTTGTAAAACTGAAGGTGGGAGGAAAGACAGTGGTGTATCTTTTCAGGGATACAAGCAAATAAATAATTCTGCCGATGAGTTCAGAACTAATTGGAATTTGGAATAATTATAGAAGATGATAAGCCAGTCACCAGAGAAATGCAATATTCAAGATGTGTGGTAACAAACACACTGATTAACATAAGTCAGAGCAGTAAAGATCACAGCTCAGAAATGCCATGTAAAATTTATGAGCATGTGGAACTCCAATTGCACTTCACTTAGAGAAATATACTATATTTGTAATCATACAGTATTTCTTTGTTACAACGCATTTTGGTCTTTGCAAATGGATATCTGTATGATTATTTTTCTGCATTAAAATGAAAGTTTTTAAAGTGGTTTGCATATTATTTATGTAATGAGCCAACCAAACATCACTTTGCCAGACATTAAGATACAAGCTCTTTGGCAAGGGGAAATTTCAAGCGCGTTCCGGTTGAGTAGCAGGAGGGAGGGAAGAGACTGCTGCTCCGCTGGACTACGGCATTAAGATCAAATATAGGGAAACTTTTCAGTTAATTTTGAAAAACAACAGATAGTTCAGAAGGATTAGACTCCCCCGTTTCGGAGGATCGTGTTACCTTGTGTCTCGGCAGTGCTTTTCTCTTTATTTCCTGCTGTGAGAAAGCTGGGAGCCCCGATCAGCTGGGGCTCGGAAAATGGCGATTGTGACCGAGCTGGTTTGATTCTGCCCTGAATCCACGCTTTTTAAGAGCATTCTGCAGTGGGGTGAGCTGTATTGTTGCAATTACATTGAGGCTCAACCCGGGGGCTGGCAGAGATAAGAAGAGTGGGGGTTGCCGCCCAGCATTGACTCATACTGACACGGACAGAGGTGGAAAAGGAGAGGTCTGAGAAGGAGCGAGCGAGTGTGCGAATGTTCAGGGCAAGCATGCTGGGCCGACTGTGCACGGGCCGAGGAGGAAAGTAGATGGAGGAAAACGTCCCCCACAACAGCAGGACGTTCCCAAAAACAACGGGATCTACCGGATAGACGCTGGACGTCGAGTGGTTACATGGTGGGCACGCTTGACGTCGGAGGGCTTTGCGGTGGACATACTCGGTGCTGGAGTGCCTGGAAGAAGGAGGGTCTGCCATTATAGTGAACAAGGAGATTGTGAGAAAGAAACTGCCAGATTGAAATTGACAGTATGAAAACCTTGTGGCTGCTGGATGCTATAACTGAAGACCAGGGGATACAGAGATACCTCTCAAATAACAGCAGAGGTACTGGTAGACATTTGGGGCGACCCATGAGAGACCGGGGGTGTCGTGGAGGTGAGAAAGCTGATAACAACGACAGTGGCAAAGAGAAAACCTGGGACGACAGAGGACAGAGTTTATACTCAGGACTGTTTGTCCTACTAATAACATCATACATCCCTCAGACTCACCTTTTTAGACTGGATGATATCTATATGAACTTGGCTTAATTGATTAATTAACTGACCAGTTGAAATATCTTCTACCTATATATTTATTTTTATTACTTATATTTATCTATATTTTTAATAATTAATATTTTAATAATATGAACTATTAGTTTTATATTAACTCTTTTTAATTAAATTATTGTGGGGATTTTTAAGTGGATGGGAGGATGGTAGTGATGGCATGAATGAATGGGACTATTTTAGTAATTACTGGAATGAATGGAATACTGTGAATGAAAATGAATGGGAGGGGAGTGATAGATGGAATGGAGTGGGTGGGAGGGATTATAATATGTATGGAATGAATGAATATGACATGAATGGAATTTTTGGCACACCTGACGCTGGAGGGGCAGGAGGGGAGGGGACACTTATCTCTGGGGTGGCAGAGGGTCAAAATATCCCGGTCTTGCTGGGGAGAGGCAGGTATGGCGGAAGCCATGGAGCTAGCCGTTCCAGGGGAAGGAGGAATCGCTGCTTAGTAGCGATCCCTTCTTCAGGCTCCATGAGCTTAACTCAAAGCACTGGTGATGAGTGTAATTCTGGCCCTGGGCTCAAGTTGTTGCTACTCAATGCCAGGTCGGTGGTAAATAAAGCTCTCCTCATCCGGGATCTGATCCTGGATGAGGAGGCCGACCTGGCTTGTGTGACCGAAACCTGGCTGGGCCCGGAGGGAGGAGTTCCTCTCTCTGAAATTTGCCCAGCTGGGTTTCGGGTATGGCACCAACCTCGACCCCAGGGAAGGGGGGGAGGAGTGGCTATTATAGCCAGGGAGAGTCTTGGCCTGCGTAGGCTCATTGCTCCAGAGGTTGCGGGTTGCGAGTCCCTCCTGGTGAAGTTGGACTTAGGGGTTCAGGTGGGCTTGTTACTCACGTACCTGCCTCCCAGCTGCGTGTCAACAGCCCTGCCTGTGCTGCTCGAGGAGGTGGCCGGGCTGGCGGTGGAGTTCCCCGGACTTATCGTCCTGGGGGACTTCAATCTGCCGTCGCTCGGCGGTTCCTCTGGATTGGCACAGGAGTTCATGGCCACCATGACAGCCATGGACCTGACTCAAGTAGTTCAGGGTCCGACTCACGAGGGTGGGCTCGCACCCGATATGATATTCCTCTCTGAGCAACTGAGTAATGATCTGAGATTAAGGGGCTTAGAAGTGCTGCCTTTGTCGTGGTCAGATCATTTCCTACTGCGGCTTAACTTCCTGGCTCCAATCCTTCCCCGCAGGGAGGCGGAACCAATTAGGAGGTTCCGCCCCAGACGCCTGATGGATCCAGAAGGCTTCCAGATGGCGCTTGGGGTTATTCCAGATACACTTGTCCACAGTTCGGCAGAGTCTCTTGCTGAGGCCTGGAACAAGGCTGCAGGGGAGGCTCTTGACCGGATTGCGCCGTTGCGACCTCTCCGCGGCACTAGACCCCGTAGAGCTCCATGGTTCAACGAGGAGCTCCGGGCGTTGAAGCGCCAGAAGAGACGTCTGGAGAAGCGATGGAGGAAGAGTAAGTCCGAATCCGATCGAACACTTGTAAGAGCTCATATTAAGACTTACAAAGTGGCGCTCAAGGCGGCAAGATGCGCGTATCATGCCGCCTTGATTGCATCAGCGGAATCCCGCCCGGCCGCTCTGTTTAGGGTAACCCGCTCCCTTCTTAATCAGAGGGGAGTTGGGGAGCCCTTGCAGAGTAGTGCCGAGGATTTTAACACGTTTTTCGCTGATAAAATCGCCCGGATCCGAGCAGACCTCGACTCCAATTGTGAAACAGAGTCGACTGACAATGAGTCAGTCGAGGTGACTGGGGCTAAACGTCTTTGTCCATCTGTCTGGGAGGAGTTTGACTTGGTGACACCTGATGAAGTGGACAAGGCCATTGGAGCTGTGAGTTCCGCCACCTGTTTACTGGATCCGTGTCCCTCTTGGCTGGTTTCGGCCAGTCGAGGGGTGACACGGAGCTGGGTCCAGGAGATTGTCAACGCCTCCTTGGGGAGGGGGTCCTTTCCGCCACTTTATAAGGAGGCGGTTGTGCGCCCCCTCCTCAAGAAGCCTTCCCTGGACCCAGCCGTGCTTAATAACTACCGTCCAGTCTCCAACCTTCCCTTCATGGGGAAGGTTGTCGAGAAGGTGGTGGCACTTCAACTCCAGCGGTCCTTGGATGAAGCCGATTATCTAGGTCCTCAGCAGTCTGGATTCAGGCCCGGCTACAGCACGGAAACTGCTTTGGTCGCGTTGATGGATGATCTCTGGCGGGCCCGGGACAGGGGCTTGTCCTCTGTCCTGGTGCTCCTTGACCTCTCAGCGGCTTTCGATACCATCGACCATGGTATCCTTCTGCGCCGGCTGGAGGGGTTGGGAGTGGGAGGCACTGTTCTTCAGTGGTTCTCCTCCTACCTCTCCGGTCGGTCGCAGTCGGTGTTAGTGGGGGGTCAGAGGTCGACCCCGAGGTTTCTCCCTTGTGGGGTGCCTCAGGGGTCGGTCCTCTCCCCCCTGCTATTTAATATCTACATGAAACCGCTGGGTGAGATCATCCAAGGGCATGGGGTGAGGTATCATCAATATGCCGATGATACCCAGTTGTACATCTCCACCCCATGTCCAGTCAACGAAGCAGTGGAAGTGATGTGCCGGTGCCTGGAGGCTGTTGGGGCCTGGATGGGTGTCAACAAACTCAAACTCAACCCAGACAAGACGGAGTGGCTGTGGGTCTTGCCTCCCAAGGACAATTCTATCTGTCCGTCCATTACCCTGGGGGGGGAATTATTGACCCCCTCAGAGAGGGTCCGCAACTTGGGCGTCCTCCTCGATCCACAGCTCACATTAGAAAAACACCTTTCAGCTGTGGCGAGGGGGGCGTTTGCCCAGGTTCGCCTGGTGCGCCAGTTGCGGCCCTATTTGGACCGGGAGTCATTGCTCACAGTCACTCATGCCCTCATCACCTCGAGGCTCGACTACTGTAACGCTCTCTACATGGGGCTACCTTTGAAAAGTGTTCGGAAACTTCAGATCGTGCAGAATGCAGCTGCGAGAGCAATTATGGGCTTCTCCAAGTATGCCCATATCACTCCAACACTCCGCAGTCTGCATTGGCTGCCGATCAGTTTCCGGTCACAATTCAAAGTGTTGGTTATGACCTATAAAGCCCTTCATGGCACCGGACCAGAATATCTTCGGGACCGCCTCCTGCCGCACGAATCCCAGCGACCGGTTAGGTCCCACAGAGTTGGCCTTCTCCGGGTCCCGTCGACTAAACAATGTCGTCTGGCGGGACCCAGGGGAAGAGCCTTCTCTGTGGGGGCCCCGACCCTCTGGAACCAGCTCCCCCCTGAGATTAGGATTGCCCCCACCCTCCCTGCCTTTCGTAAACTCCTTAAGACCCACCTTTGCCGTCAGGCATGGGGGAACTAAAACACCTCCCCCTTGCCCATGTTGTTTTGTTGATTGACTGACTGTGTGCCTGTTTTTTATATATACTGTTTTTTATGAGATTATTAATTTCAATTGGAATCTGGATGGGTGGGCATTGGATTTGGTATTGTGTACTGTACTGTTTTTTATTATTGTTGTGAGCCGCCCCGAGTTTGCGGAGAGGGGCGGCATATAAATCCAATAAACCTAACCTAACCTAACCTTAACCTTTCACCATTTATTTTTTGCTCCAATTTACCCTCCACACTCTCCGTGGTTCAACTTCCATCTCTAGACCTGTGACAAGAAATATACATTTGAAAAGCCCTTCTTGGTAGTAGTAGTTGTTAATAAGACTGTTTGAAGGAATAGTTGCCTCTTAACATATCAAAACCACACACATACTTATTGATAAGAATCTAGCTATGCAGTAGGAAAAGCAAGTAGGATGCTTGGCTGCATAGCTAGAGGTATACCAAGCAAGAAGAGGGAGATTGTGATCCCGCTATATAGAGCACTGGTGAGACCACATTTGGAATACTGTGTTCAGTTCTGGAGACCTCACCTACAAAAAGATATTGACAAAATTGAACGGGTCCAAAGACGGGCTACAAGAATGGTGGAAAGTCTTAAGCATAAAACGTATCAGGAAAGACTTAATGAACTCAATCTGTATAGTCTGGAGGACAGAAGGAAAAGGGGGGACATGATTGAAACATTTAAATATGTCAAAGGGTTAAATAAGGTTCAGGAGGGAAATGTTTTTAATAGGAAAGTGAACACAAGAACAAGGGAACACAATCTGAAGTTAGTTAGAGGAAAGATCAAAAGCAACATGAGAAAATATTATTTCACTGAAAGAGTAGTAGATCCTTGGAACAAACTTCCAGCAGATGTGGTTGGTAAATCCACAGTAACTGAATTTAAACATGCTTGGGATAAACATATATCCATTGTAAGATAAAATATAGGAAATAGTATAAGGGCAGACTAGATGGATCATGAGGTCTTTTTCTGCCGTCAGTCTTCTATGTTTCTATGATAAAGTCCAACTAAATACACTAGATCATATTTTACAGTAAATACAATGCCAGAATATTTTCTGTAGAAATTTCTTTTGTATTTTAAAGAGCTATATTCAGTTAATAACATAGTTATTGTCTTCAAAAATAAATATGAACTTGACTAAATCCATGGTAGTCATCTAGACAAAAATTTAAAAAATGGGAACACTCTTATTTTCAGCAATATTAATGGCAGGCCTTACAATTCAAGGTGTGCTATAATTTAAGTAGTCGTCAATTCTTTCTTTTTTAAAAAAATTCAACAGCAGGGTCCAGGAAAACAGACTTTTCTGCTACCCCTTCTCCCTCTAAAATATCCTGCCCCCTAACGGTGGGGTGGGCCCACTTTCTTCTGGCCTTTTGGAAGAGTTTGAACATCTGGCTCTGCTGACTAGCACAAGGCCTGCCAAGGAGCAAGGTTAGTGCTCTGAAGGCTGTCGCTTGATCTCTTTTCATTTATTTATTCTTGCTTTAACTGCTTCCGTTCCCTGATTAATAATATTTATAGGGTTTATGTTTTAGGTTTCTAATTGTACACAACCCAAAATTGCTCTGTGTTAGTGGTGTCAAAATTTGCTACACAAGAGAGAATAGAATAGAGTAGGGTAGGATAGGATAGGATAGAATAGAATAGAATAGAACAGAACATAATAGAATAGAATAGAATACTTTATTGGCCAATGTGACTGTACACAGAAGGAATTTGTCTTCGGTGCATATGTTCTTGGTGTACATAAAAGAGGAGGGCTTATTTTCATATATTAAATAACCAAAAAAGTTTAAACTGGATTAGAAAGCTGAGGAAAACAAACATTCTAGAAAATGAAAATGCCATACCACTCCCATATTGTTGCCAATACAGCTACAATGAAATGTCATGTAGATTTGAAGTTGATTCAAAAGAATCTTCACCCTTTTCCCCCTTTGATCCAATGGAAATATGTTTTAGTCTGTAAACAACTATGTGCATTATGTGATGCCCTGCTTCGCATGGCAGAATAAGTAACTCAGAACAGATTTGTGTTTCTTGAATGGTCTGAATAAATCTGAACTTGCTCCATTCCAATTCTAACGTCTATGAAGTGGAAATCTTGAACTGTTTATCTAGAGCTTTATTTCAAAGAGTAGCAATGGATTTAATGATTGATAGGTAAATTTCAAATCAAAGTTGTACTTCCAATCCAGTCACCATTATTTATTTATTAAATGTCTAGACCTTTTCGACTCCATAGCAATTCTAAATAAAATACAGTATTAAAGACAATTAGAAGCAATAGAATAAATAAAAACTTATAAATTTTAACAAAACATACAAACTGAAAACATTTTCTCAAGATGACAATCAACTACCTTATCTCTAATATTGTGAGGACAACAATGGAATCTGTTGGGAAGATGCTATTCCAGATGATAGGCATCTAGGTTTCCTCTGGAATCCTATCAAATAAAACACTTTTTGAGCAATAGGACTGAAAACAGGCCAACTCTGCCAATCATGTAGGCTGGCCAGAAACCTTAGAAGGCTGTTGGCTCCTTGATAGTCCCAGTTGCATCATCTTAGGAAATGCCTTGATGGCATATAATCAAACATTAGTTGTCAATTAATAATAAAAATATAAAATTAAATTAAACACCATATTTTGAATCTCCTCTTGAAGGTCCTCTTCTTTCCTAGAACATATTGACCAACCTACAGGGAAAGATCCTACAGATTAATGCTAAGCATAACTATCTAAAAGTTTTCTGGAGGGAAATAAGTAGGAAGAATGAAAATTATCAGCTTAGCTCCGAAGATGTTGTGGATGGCTCCAACTTCCATCAGATGGGGATTTTAATAATTTTCTGCTGTGTTTTCTTCTTGAATATTCTAGAAAAACCATTCTGATTCAGTCATGATCATACTATAAACATAGAGAGCATGAACATCTAAGAATCTGCCCAGTTCAGGAAATCATCATAAATTCAGAAGTCTAATAATGGCTTCCATTAGCTTTATGTCACCTTTCTATGAAAGTCTTTGCTATTTGTATGTCATTCAGCTCATATTTGCCTTTCCAAAGGCCTGTGGCTTCCTAATGTTGTGGTTAGCTCTGGCCCAGCTCCTGCCCCAAGGAATGTGGAGATGGATGCGGAGGAGACATCCACATGCTGCAGGCCTGTTTTGCTCCCAGTGGAATCTGCCGACGAAGTCTCCTCTGACCAAGGAGGCATGAGTGACAGGGAGGAGGGGAGTTTGGCAGACAGCCCAGGAGGAGATCAATCATCTGTATCATCCCTGGATTCTGAACAAGAATTAATGACACATCCAGACATGTGTAGAGTGATGCATAGGAGACAACAACTGAAGGATTATTACAAGATAAAATGAGGCCACCTGTGGTTGGATGGGGTTGATGTAATTAGTGCTACACATAAAAGCACAGCCTGGTGTTTTAGCCTCATGGCAGTTTATCTGATTCATTGTTTCGTCAAGATCATGGTTTTTGTGCTGTTCAAGATTGTGTGTGGACTCTCTGGACTTTAGAATTGGACTCAACTTCCCAGTTATTGGATGAGCAATTGGATTGCATTTAACCTGTGCCTTGTGTGTACCAGAAAATCCCTTTGATATTTAAAAAGGGAGCTGTTTCTGTTTTTCTGTTTATAAAAACTTTTGGGTTTTCCTTTTATCGTGTGGTGTGTGTCTTCCTGGACTAATTACCCTGTAATTATGGGTGGTTGAAACACACCCGCAGAACACCTAATAGCTATTCAAAACACATTTCTCCATTTTGTAACTCTAGATGATAAGGAGAAAGCACTTTTCCCCCCTCATGCTCTTCCCCTAATGCTAGTCCCAAGTAGCATTAACAGAAAAGAGAAGAAAAGTCACAATACCTGTAGCATGCAGAATATTCAGGGTTGCCTAGGAATAGTTCATTCACCTTTGCTGTCATCAGTGGCACTATTCACTAGTGCTCCACCAATTAGGGATATCATTACTCGATTTGAACAAGGTCTGTCTCAAAATAAAATAAATGACCAGGATTTTTTTTTAAAAAACCCTCCATACTGTTCTGTCAGGCTCTCTGGTAGACTCCTCCCAAAAATTCACAGGTACAAATTTCAGACCCACACATGTTTGAAGATTCAAAACAATGTTCTTTATAAGGAAAATTCACTTAAACTAAGCCCTCTTTTGCTATAGCAAAGAGCACTCGTCTCCAAACAAACTGGTAATTTGTACAAGTCCCTTATCAGTTCTGTGATACTTAGCTTGCAGCTGTGAGGCAATTCACAGTTCTTCTTCTTTCACAAAGTGAAACACACTTTTCTCTGGTTTAGTTTCAAAGCGGGGAAAAATCACCACACAAAAGGTCAAAGTCAGTAAAGCAGTCACGAAACACAACGATCAGATAATCCTCCACAATGGCCAAACCCACAGGCTACTATTTATAGCAGCCTCACTAATCACCACAGCCCCACCCAACCACAGGTGGCCTCATTTTCTTTGATAATATTGTTGCCTATGCATCACTCTCCGCATGCCTGGCTGTATAATTAACTCTTGTTCTGAATCCAAGGAGGAGCTAGATAATTGATCTCCTTCTGAGCTGTCTGCCACACTCTCCTCCTCCCTGTCACTCATGTCTTCTTGGTCGGAGGATCCTTCATCAGCAGATTCCACCAGGGGCAAAATAGGCCTGCAGCATGTGGATGTCTCCCCCACATCCACAGTCCTTGGGGCAGGAGCTGGGCCAGAGCTAACCACAACACATACTGTTTCTATAGTATTTGGCAATCTGGAAGGTGTGCAAATGGCAAAACAGAGTTCTCTAAATCTTACTAAAGATCTGAGCATCCTGCCGTACCTCGAAGGATCAGACTGGGTCACTCCTGGGACTCCGATTTGGGTCCCCTTTAACAAGTATTGTTCAAGAAATTGGCACAGAGATCAGAAACAAAATGAAGGCAATTGAAAATGAGATAAAACAAACTATATTCCTGGCAGTTCCAAAATACTACTGTTTGGTACATAAGAATCCAACTTAGGTTGGGAGCAAAACCATTTATATCAACCTGCAGGAGAAATCAGTGCCACACTGATAAACTATACAACAGACCGAATGAATAAGATAGCATGCTGGACATTATTTCACCTCTGTCAGATTAATTCAATCTTGTAAAGTGGTAGCTGCACAGCTGCCACTTTAGGAAATAGTAAAAAAAAGAAAAGAAATCAATAAAAAAAGGCTCACCAGTGAAAGGACAGCCATAACTCAGTGGTCAGTCTGTATCCTAGCCAATTCTAACACATAGAAATAGTGTCTCTCCCCCCCCCCCCTTAATATTCTAGGAAAAATAATAAATAAAAGAGAGAAATATGTGAAAATATGGAACAGAAGGAACAGAAGGAAGACAATATGGTAACACATGGCAACAGTTCCAAGATTTCAGAATCTCTCTCTCTTTCTGGTAATATATCTCTTTATATTAAATCATGTTTATTTTGGGTCAGTGTTGAAATGAAGCATTCTCTCACTTTCAAGATCACATTTGCAGGTCTTCATCAATGATCCATCATGATCTAAAAGGTTGCCTCCAGTTTATGGAATTCTAGCAACAATAGATATCCTGTAACCTCTGAACTGGATTTAAAGCATTATCTCTCTCTGGCTTTTCATTTAGAAGTGTGTGTGGTATGTATTATTTGCTGTTGCTAAGTGTTTGAAATTTCATTTATTTAAGTGATTTATTTTAAAAGAATTATGTTTAAGATATTTTTAGTTTGCACTGAATTTTGCCATTTTACCAGTGTAAACCAAGATGGGAAGAAATGCAAAGGATAGCAGTCTGAATGTTTGAAAGTGTGAAATTAGGTAAAATGTGGATTAAACACATTATTCTTTTGCCCCCAATCCCTAGAAAAACATTCGTTTGTATAATATTTTTCAGGGGACTGCTGGTAGGCTGACAAATTCAAAAGGACAGAGAACCACTTATTTTTCACTGGGCTGAGGAAATGCATTGACCATTACAGAATAATGCAATAATGCTGCATGAATCCCAGCGACCAGTTAGGTGCCACAGAATGGGCCTTCTCCGGGTCCTGTCAAGTAAACAATGTCATTTGGCGGGGCCCAGGGGAAGAGCCTTCTCTGTGGCGGCCCTGGCCCTCTGGAACCAACTCCCCCCGGAGATTAGAATTGCCCCCACCCTCCTCGCCTTTCGTAAGCTCCTTAAAACCCACCTTTGCCATCAGACATGGGGGAACTGAGATACTCTTTCCCCCTAGGCCTTTACAATTTATGCAGGGTATGTTTGTTTGTATGCATGTATGATTAGTTTTACAGGAAGGGTTTTTTAGTTGTTTTAGTATTGGATTTACATGCTGTTTTTTATTATTGTTGTTAGCCGCCCCGAGTCTACGGAGCGGGGTGGCATACAAATCCAATCAATCAATCAATCAATCAATCAATCAATCAATCAATCAATCAATCAATCAATAAATAAATAAATAAATAAATACATACATACATACATACATACATACATACATACATACATACGTAAGTAAGTAAGTAAGTAAGTAAGTAGGTAGGTAGGTAGGTAGGTAGGTAGGTAAGTAAATAAGTAAGTAAGTAAATAAACAAACAAACAAACAAACAAATAAACAAATAAATAACAAACAAACAAACAAACAAGTAGCTTCCATGATCTTATGTTATCCTAAATGCTAGCAAAAATAAGGAAATTCCTACTACACTGTCTGAATATTACAGTCTTGGCATATGTTATATGGCCATATGATCAAAAGTTGCATGCTTTTCTAAGAAGCCATTGCTCACACATGAAATAGCAATAACATTTTCTTTAGACTTATATACCATCCTATAGTGCTTTGCGGCAATCTCTGGTGGTTTACAATGTAAGTATTATTTGCACACTGCCCCCAACAATCTAGGTCCTCATTTTACCGACCTTGAAAAAGGATGGAAGGCTAAGTCAGGATCAAATTCCAGTTTGTGGACAGAGTTAGGCTGCAACACTGTACTTTAACCACTGTATTATCAGGATTCCTGAAAAGAGATAAGTGACCTTTGGACAAAAGCCAACAGGAGACAGGCAGATCACTATAGGATCAATAAGGTTTATATCCAAACTATGTGGGACTTGAAAAGAGAACATACACACATTTTGAATATTTCTTAAAAGATTGGTGAAAAAATTGGGAAAGCAATGTTAACCAACACCTCTCCACTGTGATTTGCACTCAGAATCTCTGGAAATTCCCACATCAGTTTTGAAAGTAGGCCTATGTGTAGTATAGCCAAATGTGTAAGAAGGAATAACCACACAGTCCCTGAGATGGGACAATCCAGGAATCATCTTCCTTTGATTCCAGTGAATATTATGGGCCACAGTCTGTCCTTCCTTCCTTCCTTCCTTCCTTCCTTCCTTCCTTCCTTCCTTCCTTCCCTCCCTCCCTCCCTCCCTCCCTACTTACTTACTTACTTATACTGAAGCAATACAGTTAACAGTTATTTTGTTAAAAACACATAATAAAATACTAAAGTATTAGAAAAATGATCCTAAGACCAATTCATACCCAGAACTTTCTGACAAAAATTGGAATAGATCAGTAGTTAGATATTTTTATGAAGAATGGACTGTCCTTCAGCTTCCACTACTTCCAACTTTTTTTAGGGTATCCTAAACACTCAATAAGGTATACTTAGCTCAGAGCACCAGCTAAAAAGGACATTATGATAACATGTGTAGTTTGGTAGCCTCATCCAGCTTCATCCATGGGAGTAAAAGGAAACCAGGATGGTTGTTGGTTGAAATATGGCTGAAACCTTACTTCTCTTTTATGATTGTTACACATTAAACACACATTAAAATATTCAGGTCATTGACCATAAAGTCTTGCCCATCATCATCACTTTTTTTAAAAAAATCCCTCAACAGAAGCCCCTAGTTTTATTCTCACTTTCAAGTTTGTATCAAGATAGGGTTGCTATTTATTTTCAGTCTGATTTTGAGTTTTCTCAGTTCCAAATGTTTTAAAAACATACTGTAGCGATAATAGTTGCTACACAAAGAAAAATCTCTGTGCACCAGAATTGGGGCCAATGTATCTTTCCCGTTATCATTCCATTTCCATTAACAGAAACTTCTCAAAATGAAAGGAGGACAGAATATTCTTTTTCTTTTTAAATGGAAATGTATCATTTGATTGTTATGATTAATTTTTAATTATCTTTTTTCTCTTAAAGGGCAGAGGCAGCTTAAACTTCCCCGGTGCAATTAAGAAAAGTTGCATGCATAGAAAATGGGAACCTATTTTAAGGTTCATTACAGCTGATTTACAGTTTAGCCATTAAAATTAGAGGAACAAAAATATTTAAGGAGCTAGCAAGCTTTTGAATGAAAACAAAGAACGATCAAGCAAAAAGGGTGCACAAATGAATCTTTAAACATTCACTTAAAACTGCGTATTGTTTAAAATTAGTTATTATTTCCATATCATACCTAGTGTTCAGAACAAAGGCATGTTACATTTAGCAGTCTTTCAAGCTACAAAGGATGCAAACACTGTGTTATCACATCCTCTTAAAATCAGTTCTGGACTCTTTAATTTCAAGGTGACTAAACAAATATTTTTAAAAAATAATTCACAGATTTCACTCACGTGGTGACTAATTCCACAGTTGTTAATTTCATGCCCTTTTCAAACACAATTGGCGCTCCACAGATGTAACAATATGAATTCCAAGAGTTTATGTCGCAATAGCTCTGTGCTGTGTTGTCCCTTTCTAATGCATCCCACACACCGCTCATTAATGCTAATAGGAGCCTGGGAGATGATATCAAAGATGCTCATAAAAGCTCACATGCCGCTTCGAATTAATGTGCAAAACAATCATAAATTAGCCAATCGGTTTGAGGGTGATAATGTGAAATAAACCCCAACACAAATATTGGAAGTTCGTGTAGTTTAACATTATATTGGAAGCTAATTTCAAGGATACCACTTCGATAGAGGGGAAAAAGATACAGAATGCCGCCGGCGACTCACCAGCCGGCGCGGGGTTGCGGCGTGGGACTGGGGAAGGAGGCCGCCATGTTGGGGCGGAGCCTGCGGCCCCTCGTCATCCCCAGGGGCCGCAGTGACGAAGTTTGGTGGCGCGGGCCACCCATTGGCCGGGCGAGGGTGAGGCAGCCCTATAAAAGGGGCTGCCTCGTGGCGCAGTTACCCTCGCCCGGCAGTTTGGAGTCAGCCCTGCTGCTCGCGGCGTCGGAGGAAAGGCCCGAAGGCGAAGAAGCGCGTGGGCGGCGAGCCGAGGCTCGGGCCGGCAGCCCGCTTTGCGAGGGGAGCCCGGCAAGCTTAGAGGCCGGCGCGATCGCTGGGGGCGGCAGTTCGGAGGCTCGGACCGGCGGCGCCCGGTGAAGACAGCGCGGCTAGGCCCGGAGGCCTAAGCAGTCGCGTGGGCGGCATTCAGAGGCCCGGGCCGACAGCGCCAGAGGCATCGGCTGTTTGTCGGGCCTCTTCTGGTTTGGAGGGGGGTGGAAGCATGGCAAGGGGCAGCAGGGCAAAATCTGGGACCCGGCGGCGGGCAGCGGGGGGGCAGGCCGGCGCTCAGGGCAACCCCCCCATTGAGCCCCGCCGTACGGGAAGGAGAAGGGCCCCCAAGAGGACTTGGGGGGAGTCCCCTGGGGCTGAGCAGGACAGCAGGCCAAGCAGGGAGGGCAGCTCCAGGGGGGAGGAGACCACCAGGGGGCGGGCCCCAAGGCGCCAGGAGGTGACCCCTGGGGCAGCAGGCCGCCGCCAGGGGAGGGCCCCAGCCAGGGGGCCACGTGGCAGCAGGAGGGAGGTTACCGATCCCGGGGAGGGTGACCCCAGCCCATTTGAAACGAGTGGGTCTGATGAGGGGTCCCCCCCAGCACGGGCAGTTGGGAATGAGGGTACAGGGGAGGAGTCAGTCTCTGTATCTTCACACCTTCTTTCTGCCTTACTCGAGAAATTGGATGAGGGGCCAAGGAAGAGGGGCCGGTCCCGGCACGAGGACGCCAGGGGTGCCATGAGCGCAGAGGGGACCCGAAGCTCCTCGGAATCTGAAGAAAGGTCTCAGATGGTGCGATCCGAACGGTGCGCCAAGAAACGGCGCAAGAGGAGACGTGGAAGCAGGGCCGCTTCTGCCTCAGAGGAGGCGGATGACGACTCTTCACATTGGGGTGAGTGCCCGGTACCCAGGCACCGTTGGTCCCGGCCACGGGGACCACGAGGCAGGGTACGGGCGGTTAAACGCAAGTCACATAAATCACATAGCACATGGCGTTCGCGCACGGCAGCCCAGGTATGGGGGAGGGGCCGAAAACGTGGGATGACAAGGAGGGGCAGGAAAAGGAGGGACCCCTCAAGGGATAGCTCAGAGTCCACGACCACAGAGTCCACTGATACCTCCACTGTCGACAGCGACAACCCTTTTGCCCCTGGCCTCCCTGACACTCCGCTTAGCATGCACATGTCACAGGCCCTTAAGCAAAAGATTTGGCGCGGGGCTTATGTCGATATATTTAAGATTCTGTTGCCGGAAAAATCTAAGAAGGACAAGGACAAGGAAGGTAAGAAGGGGGCTGTGGAGTCAAAGGACATCAAGATGGATAAAGGAATTTTATCATGGGCATACGCCTTTCTGGCATATCACTCAGTGGTGGTCGAAGAGGATGTACACAAGACCCACGAGCTTATCCTATATATGAATATGATATTACGGGCTTATCAGGAGTTTGGTGGGGAGGCGTGGAAGCAATACGATGAGGATTTTAGGAGGTTTGCCGCACACAATAGGCACTGGCCGTGGGACATGCGGCACAACGATTTGTGGCTTCAAGCCACGCAGCAACCCGCCACCCCGGCTAGCGGGCGGACGCCTACAGGCCACCTGCTGCTGACCCAGGGAAAAGAGGCTACCCTCCCCCGCCCGGGGGCGGTCTCGGGGACCCAGGGCTCGGCGCAGCGGGGTGCGACGAGTTCGCCCTTTCGGATCCCGCCGTACTGTTACGAGTACGGCGCCAGAGGAGCCTGTGCCAGGCCAGCTTGTCGCTTTCGCCATGCCTGCGCGTTGTGTAATGGCAGACACCCGATATCAGCCTGCTATAGGGGCAGGGGGGGAGGCGGCAACAAGGCAGCAGTTGGCCAGGCCAAGGCCCAGGTGCCTGGAGCTCAGGGCAAGGGGGCCAACCCCCATTAAATTGGATAGGTTGAGAGACTGGCTTGGGGGTTTTCGCCCTAAGAAAGAGGCTGAGTTCTTGGTTACAGGTTTTTCGGAGGGTTTTAGAATTCCTTATAGGGGGCCCAGGATTGCTTGCCTGGCTAAGAACCTTAGGTCGGTTTCCGGAATGGAACACGTGGTTCGGGAGAAAATTATGAAGGAGGTGCGGGAGGGCCGGGTGCTGGGCCCCTTTAAGGAGCCGCCCCTGCCTTCTCTGCAAGTATCCCCCCTGGGAGTGGTGCCCAAGCGGGCAGCAGGGGAGTTCCGGCTTATTCACCACCTGTCTTTTCCTCCGGGTAACTCAGTTAACGATCATATTCCTGATGACCTGTGTTCGGTGCGCTATACTTCCTTTGATACGGCGGTCTCGGTGGTTCGAGAGTGCGGGCCGGGGGCCCTGATGGGTAAGTGCGATATCAAGTCGGCCTTCCGGCTCTTGCCGATTCACCCCGAGGATTTCGACCTCTTAGGTTTTCAGTTTGAGGGGGGGTTTTTTGTTGATCGGGCCCTCCCGATGGGTTGTTCAGTTTCATGTTCATTGTTCGAGAAGTTTAGTTCCTTCCTAGAATGGGCCCACGTGAGGAGTTCTGGGATTCGGTCAGTGGTCCATTACTTAGACGATTTTCTTTTCGCGGGGCCGGCGGGCTCTGACGAATGCCAGCGGGGAATGGCAGGTTTTCAGGGGTTGTGCGGGGACCTCGGCGTGCCTCTGGCGCATGAGAAGACCGAGGGGCCCACCACTAGGCTTACATTCCTGGGCATTGAGGTGGACTCGGTTGCCCAGACCTGTCGGCTTCCGGATGACAAACTAGCGAAGCTGCGGGACACAGTTAGGGTCGTTAGGGCCGCCAGAAGGGTGACCCTTAGGCAGGTACAGGAGCTGGCAGGTATGTTGAACTTCGCTTGTAGGGTAATAGCGCCAGGTAGGGCGTTCATGTTTAGGCTTTACCAGGCAACGGCCGGCCTCTCCAAGCCTCACCACAGAATCCGCTTGACGGCTAGCGTGAGGAAGGACCTGGGGGTGTGGCAGGAATTTTTGCAGACGTATAACGGGGTCTCCTTTTGGAGACAGGACATGCTGTTGAAAGGCGACTTCCAGGTGAAATCCGACGCAGCCGGAGCAGTTGGTTTTGGGGTGGTCTGGAAGGATAGGTGGTTTAGGGCAGACTGGCCTCAAGAGTGGCAGGGCACCGCAGTGTGCAGGGACTTGACGTTCTTGGAGCTGTTCCCAATTGTCGTGGCTATCGAGCTATGGTCCCCTAGCTTCACCGGTAAGACGATACATTTTTGGTGCGACAACATGGCGGTTGTACATGTTGTCAACACACTTTCTTCCAAGAACGAGAGAGTGATGGGTTTGGTGCGTCACATGGTGGTTAGGTGCTTGGCCCAGAACATGCTTTTCCGGGCACACCATGTCCCGGGGATCAGGAATGGGGTAGCAGACGCTTTGTCAAGGGGGCAGTTGGCTAGGTTCTGGCTGCTTGCCCCACAGGCCGCGGAACAACCGGAGGCACCCCCCCGCTCCTGTGGCAGATTGGAGGGCCAACGTGAACAGGGCTATCGACCTGTCCATAGCAGCAAGCACCAGGAAGTCCTACCAGCGGGCAGGTAGGGAGTTTTGGGTTTTTCGTCATGATAAGCGGTACGACCAGCTTTGGCCGGCCCCGGTGGAGCACCTGCTGGAGTTCTGTTCTCTTAGTAAACGCCGGGGGTTGTCAGCCCGCACAATTCGAGGCAAACTGGCTGGCCTGGCTTTCATAGCCAAGTCCAGGGGTTTCTTGGATAACACAGGTGACTTCAGGATTAAAAAGGCACTGGAGGGGTGGGTCAGGGAGAAGGGCCCGCCCCGGGGTGATAGGAGACGCCCCCTCAAGTTGGCCCACTTACGGGCTTTGGGTGATTTGTGGGACAAGCTGTGTCGCTCCCAGTATGAGGCAGCCCTTTACCGCGCGGTTGCGGTTACGTTGTTTTTTGGTGCATTCCGTATAAGCGAGGTTTTGGCGGCATCCAAGTCCGATCACTCTGGCCGCGCCTTTACAGCTAGGGACATTCGATTTCGGCGGGGCTCAGTTTTCCTTCGTCTGCGCTGCTCCAAAACAGATCAGAGGGGCCGGGGCGTGACGGTCCAGCTTTCCAAGACCAGCCAGAGGAAGGTGTGCCCCGTGGGGGCAATCTCATCGTATTGGGGCATCCGGGGAAGTTACCCCGGCCCGCTTTTCTGCCATGCATCCGGGGACCCTCTCACTAGGTACCAGTTCCGGGCTGTGGCAACCAAGGCCCTGGCCCGGATGGGCCTGGACCCCATGCGTTACGGGACACACTCTTTCAGGATTGGCGCAGCTTCTTTTGCAGCCGAAGTTGGTTTCAGCATGCCAGACATACGCGCGGTGGGCCGTTGGCGTTCTACGGCTTTCCGGGCCTACATCCGTCCTTAGGTGAGTGGGGGCGGGACAGGGCGCGGCCCAGGTGGCCGATTCTAATGCTACTTTGTTTTTGTCTCCTCCCCCCCCCTTTTTAGATGACGTGCAGGGGGCCTGTAGAGTCCTGATCTGTGGCCACAGCATGGTATACTGGGCCGAGCGGCGGGCCCAGGAGACAACGCCAGGCACGCAGTTGCAGCTGGACCGGCAT
Source organism: Erythrolamprus reginae (assembly GCF_031021105.1). Lineage (NCBI taxonomy): Eukaryota > Metazoa > Chordata > Lepidosauria > Squamata > Dipsadidae > Erythrolamprus > Erythrolamprus reginae. Next base: position 225,268,404 of record NC_091952.1, read on the forward strand.
GTTAGGGTGCAATGGCTGGGTCGTAGAGGCCTACGTTGGTTGGAGCTACTTCCCTTGCTGTTCAACAGCGGGAAGGTGCAGGGGGTGCCGGGATGGTTGGTCTTGCATGTGGGAGGCAATGACCTGGGAGCTATTACGGGCGTTGACTTGCTGTGGCACATTTGGGATGGATTGCAGGTTATTTGGAAGCGGTGGCCGGACACCCGCATCCTCTGGTCCAACATTTTGCCCCGTAGGGTTTGGAGGCATGCTAGAAATCCCAGGGCTGTCGATGGGGCTAGGAAGAGGGTCAATCGAGCAGTCCGGAAATGGTTACTCCGTGAGGGGGGTGGGGTGATAGACCACCCCGACATTAGGGCATCCCTCGGGGACTTATATAGGCAGGACGGTGTTCATTTGTCAGAAAGGGGTAATGACAAATTTTTAGCGGACCTGCAGAGGTGCCTGCACATTCATGTGCAGGGGGGGGGAGCAGGGGGAATAAATTAAAATTTCACCCCCTGCTGTGGCCGATAGGGGGCGGAAATGGGCGTAAGCAGCAACGGTGATCTCCTTTAGGGGCACCTCTACTGAGGTGAAGGGGGGATCTTCCTCTCGGATTACAGGGCTCGACCGGCCTGGGTTCGTTGAGGGGGGTTGCTCCTGTGGCTCGCTGCATGGATATTATCAGTGACCAGTGGCGAGCCATCCCACACGCCGAGGGGGCGTAGCCAGGGGCAGGGCGCAGGTGTAATTTTACCATGACCCTGCACCCAGGCATGGAGCTTTCGCCCAGAAGTTGCTCAGTTGAGTTTGTGTTGAAGTTAACTCCGCCCCCATTTGAGTTTATGCACCACTGCAGGTCACGTGGGCTTATTTGGTTAATTAGTTAATTAAGTTGAGTTAATAAAAGTGACCCTATTTATACCCAATACTGTTGTCCGACTGTTACTCCGCCTGCGCCGCAATGCCGCCGGCGACTCACCAGCCGGCGCGGGGTTGCGGCGTGGGACCGGGGAAGGAGGCCGCCATGTTGGGGCGGAGCCTGCGGCCCCTCGTCATCCCCAGGGGCCGCAGTGACGAAGTTTGGTGGCGCGGGCCACCCATTGGCCGGGCGAGGGTGAGGCAGCCCTATAAAAGGGGCTGCCTCGTGGCGCAGTTACCCTCGCCCGGCAGTTTGGAGACACCCGCCCACCCTCCCTCTGCTACAGGGTACATATGATGGGTCGCCCACGGTGGGGCCGAGTAGGAATTTTTTGCAACCACAGCAAATTGGCCCAGCTCTGGTTGTTTTTTCGCCTGCTCTACTCTGTACGTTGGAGTTGTGGTTAGGGGGTGATCTCACCGACTAGTGCCCCCCCCTCAAGGTCACTGGGGGGGGGGGTTGGCCGATAGGGGGCGGAAATGGGCGTAAGCAGCAACGGTGATCTCCTTTAGGGGCACCTCTACTGAGGTGAAGGGGGGATCTTCCTCTCGGATTACAGGGCTCGACCGGCCTGGGTTCGTTGAGGGGGGTTGCTCCTGTGGCTCGCTGCATGGATATTATCAGTGACCAGTGGCGAGCCATCCCACACGCCGAGGGGGCGTAGCCAGGGGCAGGGCGCAGGTGTAATTTTACCATGACCCTGCACCCAGGCATGGAGCTTTCGCCCAGAAGTTGCTCAGTTGAGTTTGTGTTGAAGTTAACTCCGCCCCCATTTGAGTTTATGCACCACTGCAGGTCACGTGGGCTTATTTGGTTAATTAGTTAATTAAGTTGAGTTAATAAAAGTGACCCTATTTATACCCAATACTGTTGTCCGACTGTTACTCCGCCTGCGCCGCAATAGGCCTCTTTTTGCCAAAAAAGATACTATTAAATCATGCCAAGGTAGAGATCTGCCTATTTTGTCATTGTATGCATATTTTGCTCCAGGTTTTATTCTGTTATTTCTGCTAGATAAGGACAGATGGAAGTGATGGAATGCAAGAAAACACTCTTTTTTAAAAAGTTCTTTTCTTGCAAACTGTTTTTTGTTCCTTTCCCAACTTTGGGGTGATTTCACTGTCCTTTTATATTCTTCATGCATATTTTCTTCCCCAGTGCAGTTAAACAGATCCACACACAAAAGGCTGTTTTCCCACTATGGCAATTGGGAGATTAAATGTGCATGTAATCACAGATCCTCTTTATCTCTTGGCATTGCTGCTTGGAATGGCACATGTATTCCATCTGTGCTCTCCTATGTATTTGTATATGCGTCCAATTTCCTCTAAAATTCCTTACATTTCCTCTCCTTTGCATTTTTGTTTCTGCACATTTCATAGATAGGCATGTCATCCATGGACATACAATATGCACCTAATTCTCACATAATAATAATAATAATAATAATAATAATAATAATAATAATAATTTATTGGATTTGTATGCCGCCCCTCTCCGCAGACTCGGGACGGCTAACAACAATAATAAACACAACATGTACAATCCAATAATAAAAAACAACTAAAAACCCCTATTATAAAACCAAACATACACACAAACGTACCATGCATAACTTGTAATGGCCTAGGGGGAAGGAATATCTCAACTCCCCCATGCCTGGCAGTATAAATGAGTCTTGAGTAGTTTACGAAAGACAGGGAGGGTGGGGGCAGTTCTAATCTCCAGGGGGAGTTGGTTCCAGAGGGCCAGGGCCGCCACAGAGAAGGCTCTTCCCCTGGGGTCCACCAAAGGACATTGTTTAGTCGACGGGACACGGAGAAGGCCAACTCTGTGGGACCTTATCGGTCGCTGGGATTCGTGCGGTAGCAGGCGGTTCCAGAGGTAATCTGGTCCATTGCCATGTAGGGCTTTAAAGGTCATGACCAACACTTTGAATTGTGACCGGAAACTGATCGGCAGCCAATGCAAGCCACGGAGTGTTGAAGAAATGTGGGCGAATCTTGGAAGCCCCACAATGGCTCTCTCATGTTAATTCTTTCCCTCCTATATATATTATAATACATATAATCTTTAGATCTAGGGCCATTTATGGCCTGATGAGGCTTTCAGTGAAACACTGGGCACCTTCTCTAGCTTCTTCAATACCGTTAGGTACTCTGAAGGGTGGATTCCTATTTACCTTGCTGCTGGTTTGCATCCAGTGATGGGCTCCTACGAGTACGGTCAGGTATGCAGTATTGGTAGCAAAATTTTGGTTAGGTACACACAGTGATGGGCTCCTATGGGTACTGTCAGGAATGCAGTTCCGGTAGCAGAATTTGGAGCTCCACCCCAGAGCACCCAATTTGCACTGAAAGATGCTGAAGCAAAATGCATAAGCCATGCCCACAGTGTGGTAGTAAAACATTTGGTAGCCCATCACTGGGTACACAGTACTGGTAGCAAAATTTTGATTTTATTTCTTTTTTTCCCTTCTGGGCTCTGGGTATCACAGTAAATGAGTTTGAATGTGTATAATTTTAGAAGAGCTGTGTGTGCACGTGTGTACTTTATATAGTAGATAATCAGGGGTGGGCTACTACTCAGATGGGGGAGAACGCAGTGGGGTAGCAAAAATGGAGCTCCACCCCAGAGCTCCCAATGCATAAGCCACACCTACAGTGTGGTAGTAAAAATTTTGGTAGCCCGTCACTGTTCGCATCGTGATGTTTTGTGCACACACACGCTCCGTTGGCATGCATTGTGCATTCCCTCATCCAATTTGGGTTCTGAGCATGCTCAGTACCTGGAATCGGCCTGAAGCACAGCTGAGGAGCTGATCAGCTGTGCTTCGGGTGAAGGGATAAAGGTCAATTTCAACCTGGGGGTAATAATAATAATAATTTATTAGATTTGTATGCCGCCCCTCTCCGAAGACTCGAGGCGGCTCACAACAATAATAAAAACAATATTATAGTAGAACAAATCTAATATTAAAAAACATATAAAACCCTATCATTATTTAAAAAAACCAAACAACACATTCATACCAAACATAAAACAAAGTATAAAAAAGCCTGGGGGAAAGGTGTCTCAACTCCCCCATGCCTGGCGGTATAAGTGAGTCTTGAGTAGTTTACGAAAGACAGGGAGGGTGGGGGCAATTCTAATCTCCGGGGGGAGTTGATTACAGATGGCTGGGACCACCACAGAGAAGGCTCTTCCCCTGGGACCCTCCAAACAACATTGTTTAGTCGACTGGATCCGGAGAAGGCCAACTCTGTGGGACTTTATCGGTCGCTGGGATTCGTGCGGTAGCAGGCGGTTCCGGAGGTACTCTGGTACAATGCCATGTAGGGCTTTAAAGGTCATAACCAACACTTTGAATTGTGACCAGAAACTGATGGTCAGCCAGTGCAAGCCACGGAGTGTTGTGGAAACGTGGGAGAATCTTGGAAGCCCCACGATGGCTCTCGCGGCTGCGTTCTGCACGATCTGAAGTTTCCGAACACTTTTCAAAGGTAGCCCCATGTAGAGAGTGTTGCAGTAATCGAACCTCAAGGTGATGAGGGCATGAGCGGGAGGGCCCTTTTTCAAGCAGCAGCAGCAGCAGCAGGAGAGACAATGTTCAAACAGTAATAAATTCATCAATAAAAAAGATGGTGGTGCCCACAGACCATCACTGACTAAACCAGGTCCATGACGCCATTCTCACATCACTAGCGGCTGGCTATTAGTTCAAGCAATCTGGTCCAAACTGGGAGAAACCCACCACTGGTACTCTGGCTTGAAATTGTGGGAAATTTAATGGTTAATGAAGGCCATATGTTAAGACACAGAAGGTTCCTGAGCAGTCCTGAGCAACCATTGAGCAGTCGACTTAATAACTGATATACAAAACCTACTAATATTTTTTAGGATATGAATTCTTCCATCAAATTGGAAGGAAAGCACCACACTCAATTTTGTTTCCCACTCCACCCTATTGTTCCTGTTGACTTCACAGTTCCTCATAACAACTAGGATACAGGAAATAATTTCATTCCTAGCAGCTCCATTTCAAAATTGCTGCAAAGATAGATTTCAAATAACCACACAGGTTCAGGTACACAAATATGCTTAAAAGCAGCCCACACTGAGAGGAAATGTTGTTTGCTTTAAACACTGGGATGTTTTTGAAACAGAAATTGTCCCCGGCTCTTTGTTTGTTGCTAAAGTCCTGCGCTGAAGCCCAGCTTTAAAAATGCCCTTTCTTATACATGATATGTGAATTTCCATCAAGTCAGCTGAAATGTGAACTTGAACAATAGGGACTGGCACTTCTCCAGAGCTAAATAAAAATATGTGAGAACGATATGAAATGTGCCAAGTGGTATGCAGCGCTCTTTGTAAAGTTATTATTTGTGTTATTTGCAATACTAGGAAATTAAAATCCCCTGCTTTGGGAAAGAGATAAGAGCTTCCTTTCTCTATTATTATAAATTGTATATGCCCACTCTTATAACTAACTTTGCACTCAAATGAGGTTCTAGTTTTGCCAATATATGCTGTGCTAATTTTTGTAGTGAGTCTACCAGAAAAACCTGTTGTTAAGGCATCTGGAGACAAATCTGAGAAAAACAGGACTTTTTAACAGTTTAATGTTACCCACTATAATGCAACGCATCTTAAGAAGTGTATAAGATACGAAAACTTAAAAACACCCACGCAGTGTTCCCTCTAATTTTTTTGGGGGGTGGGCGGAAAAGTATAGTGTCTGAGCGGCAGTCCCTTTGGGACTGGGCGGCACAGTGTCTGAGCGGCAGTCCCTTTGGGACTGGGCGGCACAGAAATAATAAATAAATAAATAAACAAACAAACAAACAAAAAACCTGTTTTGCCTCAGAGAATTTCAAAATAAAATACTGTACTGTGTGTTTATAACAGTGAGCTCATAATAGGGCAACTCTATCAATATCAAAATGCCACTTAAATAGTTGAGCTAGTTTCAAACTAGATTTTGATTTTCTTTCTCTCTTCCTTACTCCCATTCTTTTTCTTTCTCTTTTCCTTCCTCTCTTTTTTCTATCTGTTTCTCTCTCTTCCTCTCTTCCTCTCTCTCTCCTTCCCTCTCACTCTTTCCCTCTCGGCTTCTGGGCAGGTTTGAAAAACTCTGAGTTGATGATGATTTTTAAGTGAGCGATTGCTCACTGCTCAGCTTAGAGGGAACTATGCACCCATGGTAAATTCAATGTATATATCCACTCCACTCAGGGATGGGCTTCAAAATGTTTAGCAAGAGGTTCTCTTCCTGCCAGCTTGATAGAGAAGCCCTGGCCTTAGGAGAAGGTGTGAGGAAGTTTCACAGTTCCTGGGTGCGGATGGCCATGGTGGGAGTGGCCTAGCCATCCTCCTGCACCATGGTGGTGGGGTGTTTTTGCTCTCGCTGGAGTCCGGAGGCTTTCCTTGAGCCTTTAGAAGGGCAAAAACAGCCTCTCCAGGCTTCGGAGGCCCTCTTTCTGAACTTCCGAGTCTGCGGAGAGGGGCGGCATACAAATCTAATTAATAATAATAATAATAATAATAATAATAATAATAATAATAATAATAATAGTAATAGTAATGGTAATAGTAGTAGTAGTAGTAATAATAATAATAATAATAATTATTATTATTATTATTACGGTGAACCCATTTTTTGCCCCCCCCCCCTGAGCCTCCGTGTGTGTCCGGTACTTGCCTGCACCCAAAACGGGTTGTGTGAGGGGAGGGGAAGGGTGGGGTGGATAGGGCCAGCCAGGAGTGGGGTTTGGGGGTTCTCCAAACTGCACAGAATCTTAGCTAGAGGTTCTCCCGAACCCCTACGAATGCCCAGCAGCCTTCTCCTGACTCCCCCACACACCCATTTCATTTGTCTGATAATATGAACATTCAAAAATTTGCCCACATATAAATTTTACATATTTAGTATTCTTTCTTAATCTCCATATGATGTAGCTCTTTTGTTTTGGACATTATTAAAATGTCTTCATGTTGTTTAAGAAATCTTTTTAGGGTTGAGTTCTCTCCTGCTCTTGAAATTATGTTCTGAGCAGACAAGAAGCCACATTCTAGGTGTTTGAATGAAATAGAGAGCATACTTCTTGAAGAGGAGGCCATGGAGATATAGAATACAGTTCTATTCTAGAAGTTGTTTCCTGAATGTGAGGTGAAATTATTCACCAGTAATGCAAGGTGAAATTATTTGGTTTTGATTCAGTTGTGAAAAGAACTTGCTGATGAGTTGGACAATGAATTAGGGAGAGAAGGTGTTAAATCCTTGCAGGAATGAAGGACTGCAATCTTGTAGTAAGTAACGGTTCTTTATTAATGAGGAGTAACGGTTTACAGAACTAAACAAAAGACAAACATGGCCGTGCCTGCAGCTATATATATGCTGGGCTGCCAGGCTGAGCCAACCAATCACCTTGTAGTATTTTCCCGCCCAAGGAAAATGGGGCGGGTACAAGGCCTAACTGTCCTTTGGACACAACAGAAGGCACCTTAAGTGATTTGGAAGAGCTGTTCCAATGTCATATGTTAATAGTTGATTACTTGGAAGAAATTAAGATATGAAAGAAATGATGGGGTGATGAGCTTTAAACCCTCTGTTTACCTATAGCTTGGGGTGAAATGGTACAGGCTTAACAGTAGTGGCAGTGTGTGGTTCAGAGAACCAGTAGCAGCAGTAGCACAAGGCTCCGCCCACCCACCCGGACACCACCATTTTCTTTTTAAAAAACCTCTGTGCATGCACAAAGCATTCTATGCATGCGTAGATGGTGAAAAAGCGTCTGTGCAAGGGGAGCGTGCGCTTCCGAACCGGTAGGGAAGGTAAGTAGATTTTACTACTGCTATACTGCCACTTTCCAGTGGCCTCTTCGAAATCCAACAATGCCAGGGAACCCACAGAAATTGGAGAAGTATTGATATCTCTGTCCCCAGGAGGGAAACCTGAAGAAAATATTGCTCTTTTTTTTTTTTGCTTTTACTATAGAACTGTTGGACATCTATCCAGGTCTTGCAGAGCTAAATTCAAGCCTCTGAGTCAGCAATATAAAGGTTACACCCATGAATTAACAGCCCAACTAGCAAGAAATTGCCCCACTTGCTTCTAGGCTATGGATTCAGGAAACTTCACAATTGCATTCCCAGTAGTTTCATGAAAGAAACAATTAAGGGGAGCTCGGAGAGCTGACAGCAGGCAAGTACATATTATTATTCCTGTTACTCTTTGTTTAGACTCAGGCTGGAAGATACACCTACCAGCTCTTATAGACTTGGGTACAACAGCCAATTTCATAGATGAGATCACAGTACAAGACTTTTTAGTTTATCCATTCAGACACTAGAAAAGGCCAGTGCTGGTGGAAACAATAGACAGGCAGATCACCTGGAATTCTTGTCACTCTATGTCACTGCTTTCTTACAGGATCCCACTGTGCTACTGATTGGCTACAATTATATAATCCAGATGTGCACTGGGAGTAAAGGAATAATTCTTTTCTATCACCAAAATGTCAACAAAAGTAACTGAAAGCTTTTCATTCTTCTCCCTCCCCTTTAGGCCCATTCCACATGGTGATTCTCCAACCTTGCCAGAAAAATTATTGGACTTTGCAGTTACAGCAGAGTAGAAAGCAATTGCATTTCCTCCCTATTAAACATAGTAACTTGAAGCTACTAACATTCTGATAGATGGGGATTTGTTTACAAAGAGGGAATAATTCATTCCTTGTAAGGACCTGACATATCTCAGGAAAGAGAATGGTCTTTTTAAAGCCACTTTTTAGATAGAGAAACCCAGTCAATCTTGTGATCTCTGATCTCAATTTGTGTCCACATTTTGGAAGGGCCTCTTCTATCTGTTGTCTTCTCAATATCAAGCATCTAGCAGTCAAACTGAATGTTTCAATCAAATTCTGGAGCAAGAGCTATAATATCAAGTCTCTTATCAACAAGACAATTGGGCTGAACAGTTGATTCTTACAGAATTTGTCTACAACAATGTAATACAGTGGTACCTCATCTTACAAACACCTCTTCTAACGAACTTTTCAAGATACGAACCTGGTGTTTAAGATTTTTTTGCCTCTTCTTCCGAACTATTTTCACCTTACGAACCCAAGCCGCTGCTGCTGGGATGAAGGGGTTTCTTTCCCCCCCCTTTTTTGGAGAAAGAAAAGGGAGGGGCGGCTTGGCGGGGGAAAGAGTTTGCATTTAAAAAAGTAGGAGAACGGAGTGCTTGCACAGGCACTGAAAGGGTGTCTTTTGAAGAAAGAAAAGGGAGGGGCGCCCCCTTGCCTTTCTTCCTTCCCACTCACCCTTTAGCCTAGCCTTGCTTCTTCCACCCGCCCCCTTTAGCTGCTCCTGCCCTCTGTTCGCCTCCCTTCTAAAGTTTGGGATTTTCCTGAAGGATTTGCACACATTATTTGCTTTTACATTGATTCCTATGGGAAACATTGTTTCGTCTTACGAACTTTTCACCTTATGAACCTCCTCCTGGAACCAATTAAGTTCGTATCATGAGGTACCACTGTACATTTCTTTATCGGTATTTCTCATTTTCAGTTGACTTCTGTGACTACATTTGTATTTTTCTTCTGTACAACACAGGTGTCAAACTCATCACATCATGTTATTGTCACATAACTTTAAGGAAGAGCTAGATATTGCAAAGGTTGCTTACAAAAGGTAGCAAACTGTGGATATATCCAAGTAAGACATTGTTAAAATTGTTATGGGAGATCGATGTTTTATTTTCCACATGAACCTCCAAAAACTGGAGTCAACATTTACTGGTCCCTTCCAAATGGTGCAGCAAATTAACCCAGACCTTTGTCTGCAATTTCCTGTATCAGTGAAAAATCATCTTCTCATCCATTCATTGCAAGTTGACTGAGGTATGCGTGACTTTGAGAGGGGCATCTATATTTTATAGACTAGCACAGAGGGGAAGGGGGGTATATAGAATGGCAGCATCAATGCTTAAGGTGAATATGGTCCTACATGCTTCAAATCTGCAAGTCTCCTTGAATCCTATCATAGGTGGGATTCAATCATTCTCACCTGTTTTCCCCAACGTTAATAAATTGCTTATGAAATTCAGAGAACTGATTAAAAATAAAGTGCAAGATATTTTTTTTTCTCTCTCCCTTCAGTTAATAGCTCAGCTTAACAGTTGCAGCTGGAATGCAGCCATACATGCTGAATCAAGTCAATAAAACTGACACGATTAGGGCAGGAAAATCTATCAAACACCCATCTAGGGATGGGATTAACTTCTTCCCTTCAGGAAAAATGGACAAGATGAGAAACATTTTTATAATAAAGAGTATTAAGTAACACTTCTGTGATCAGCTCATACTCCCTTGAGTTTCCCAAACCTTTTATAGCTTCTGCAGTGTTGGCTACTTCTTGTTTGTTCCTGGGGGGGGGGGAGATACAGGAGGGGACAATGCTAAAGCTTGATCATCCAGGCCATGAATTTAATATATGTGTGGTCCAGCCAGCTGTATTGCTTCTGCTGTGAAACATCCAATTTAGCACATAGAGAACATAGAACAATAGAGTTGGAAGGGTTAATGGCTTTTAGTAGCATGCCCGGGCTTTCAGTTAGCCCGAGCAAATGCTCTTAGTTTTCCTCTCAGCTGCTGCGTTTGTTTTGGGGTTGCCTTTTTTAAAAAGAGTTTTAAAAGGGAATGTCTTTTTAAAGTTTTTTTGCATTGTTTTAATGGTTCCTGGCACTGCCCTTTTGGGGTGTACTTCCCTCACACTTTTTGAAAGCCTCTACTGATGGAGTACCCACAACTCCTGAAGGCAAGATATGTTGATTGGTCTCATCCTTAGAAAATTTCTCTTTAGTCCTAGGTTGCTTTGGTTAGTTTCTATCCATTGTTTATTGTTTTGCCTTTTGTTGCTTTGAAAAACAGACTGATTTCCTAATTTTTGTAGGAGCCCCTAAAATTTCGTGATAGAGCACTTAATGAGTAGAACAACTTGCCTCTAAAACTTGTAAATGTTCCAACACTGGATGTTTTTAAGAAGAGATTGGATAATCATTTGTCTGAAATGGTGTGGGAATTCCTGCAGGGGGTTGGACTTTCCAATTCTGTTATTCTATTCTATTCCAAATATTGGAACAGTGCTGTTTTATTGTACTATATTATTGTGAGTTGGACTAAGGAGAAATTTCCTAAGGATGAGACCAATCATGTTCGCCACAGCCACCCAGTCAAATGATCCATTTCCCACACAAAACACTGAGAGCCACAAAACCTGGATAGGTGGGGCTAGAGGGGGTCATGTGACTGGATGGGAGTGACATTGAGTTGGCCACGCACATCCACCCAAATGACCAGCCACCAACTCACATAACCACCAAGCCACTCCCTCCAAGCCATGCCTACAGAACCCATAGTAAAAAGCAACCCCACGAATCCCACCACTGGAATACACACACACACACACACACATGATGCCTGTATGAGATGACATAGAGGAGGGGTGGCAAACCAGCAGCCTAGGGGCCAGATGCCTCATGCCCAGCTCTGCAAAGGCAAAAATGTTACGATACCTCATGATACGTCACGCGACATGATCGAGTTTGATATACATGGCATAGATTAACCTTAATTGGACCAACCAGATGTGAAACAGACATTCTGGTCTTCTTGAATATGATTATTTTCTCATGAATTAATATACATCAAAGAGAATTCAAAGACAGCACTAAGTGCTTTCCAGATGTTCTGAGCCTACAAATTACCAGCTTTCCAGTCAGCATGGCCCTACATTGCAGCCATGTACATTTCCTGTCTACTATTTCAAAAATTACTTTTTACAATCAAAGCAGATTGATTTGACTATAAACCTACTGTATGATGTCTTTTAATGGGAAGGAGCACAGACTGCAAGAAAGAATTGTGGGACCACAAAAGAGACGAAGTAATGGAAAATGAAGAGGCTAAAGTGTTCTGGGACTTTAGAATTCAAACAGACAAGCATCTGCACCCCAGATTTAACAATTGCTGATTCAAAAGCAAAAAAAGTCTGGATAGTGGACTTTGTTGTATCTGGAGACAGCCTAAGAGAAGAGAAAGAACTGGAGGGAATCACAAATACAAAGATATTCCGCAAATAGAAGCAGAATGACTACGACAAAAGATAGCAGTCAGTACCAATAGTAATAGGTTTTTGGATACAATACACAAATATCTGCAGCACCGCTTGAACACCATTGGCCCTGACAACATCACCCAGTCAATTGCAAAAGGCAGTTTTTACTTAGAACAGCTTACACTTACGATGATACCTTTAACACCATCAAACAACAATGTCCACCTATTTAAGCCAATCCTTGGGAAGGACTTGATAGGTGGATAAAAATGCCAAATTTAGTCTAAATACCTGGCTAACTGTGCAACCAATCATCAACCTCATCATCATTCCATGATTATCTTTGATGGTGCTTAATAAATCTGTGTTTTAACAAGATGTCCATCTGTTAATTGCAAAAGGTCACACTGCTTGGAACGGCACAAATAATTGCCAAGACATTATGTCATGTTAGGGGCTTGGCAGGAACTTGATGCAAAAGAAGGCCAATAACAGCTAAAGAATTGGCAGCTGCAACTTCACGTCATTGTAAACAGGTAAAAATATCTGTGAAGAAGGCAATGGCAAATGACTTTGGTGCTGTTGTAAAGAAAACTATATGGATGTGTTTATTTATTTATTTATTTATTTATTATTTAGATTTGTATGCCGCCCCTCTCCGAAGACTCTATACAGTGTGACTGTATAGTTACCAGGAGATAAATATGGCCAGAGGGACATTACCTTTACCAATGACTATTGCTTTCTACAGTTCATAGTTTACCTGGTGCACCAGTCTATTTATTTATTTATTTATTAGATTTGTATGCCGACCCTCTCCGTAGACTCGAACGCTACGGAAGATCTCAGTCTAAGCTTTTCCAGGAAGCTGCCAAGCTCAATATCAGACTTTGAGTTCATCTGATCCAGGTGATGATGGCAGTTTTCAAAATCTTTAGGCACAAAAGTCTTACCCAACCTTAATTAACAGTATCTAGCGACATCACCAGAAAACCTACATTCTGCTATGATATTTCCCTGACAAATATTTTCAAGTTCCCTCTGGCTGGGACTAATTTATAGGGGGAAAAAACCCATTGAACAATCTATAATAATTGTTTAGTAAGAAATAAACACAAAGGAAAAGGAACTGTATGAAATAAAATTACAAGCGGTGTCTAAAATGGTCATGTGGGAAACGTCAATCCAAAAGCAACAGAAGGTGGCTTGCCAGCTTAAGTGGCAACTGTGCCAAAAATCGGGCAGTTCTTATTCCTGCTGTTGTAGCAGTGTACTTGTGGGCTGTTATTCTGGGCTCTGAAAACTATATTAAAGCACTCTATCTACTGATGCCAAGATAGATAATTAAGGAGGAAGAGACAGGAGGGTGGGAAGGGGAAATATGCAGGTTTAATTTTTAAACATTGGTAGGAAGGCCGTCTCTTCTGTTTTGCACGTGATGCCTTTTGCATTGTTATTCAGATAATTTCCCCAAAATTTCTAAAGGAGAACACACCTCCCAGAAGAAAATATTTCATACAGGGATTTCAGATTCCCTGATAAGAAAAGGAAAGGGGGAAGAGAAAAACAAGATTTTTATAATATCCAAAAGAAAAGATTTTCTCCCCAAAATTTAGCACAACAGTTGATTGAATGCAACTATCAACTCATTACCGGACTCAATTGTGTCAACCCCTAACCCCCAACATTTCTCCCTTACTCTCCATGATTGACCTCTCCAGGTTCCTAAGAGGCCAGTAAGGGGCGTACATAAGTGCACTGGTGTGCCTTTCATCCCCTGTCCAATTGTCTTTCCTTTCTTTCACCTATCATATATATTCTCTTCCTTTCATATATCCTCTCCTCTAAGTTCACTTTTACCCTTATATATATTACCACATGTCTTTTTTTCTTCCTATGTATTTGTGTAATTGGACAAATGAATAAATAAAAAAAATAAAATCTTGGGCAAGGGGCGGTGGGAGACATCCAGCCACTTTAAAGAAAAAGCCTTAGAAACTGTTCCCTGAAGGAAAGGAAACACATGTAGAAAAGCTAAAAGAATGTGAAGGAATGTATGATACTGGAAATGTAAAAGGAATGTGACATCTATTTCCTACAGGCAGATGATATATTGTTGTATGTATTACATTAATATCCTCCCTGCTCTGTGAGACCTCAAGGCAGTATATGTGAGATTTCCTCTTATTTCAGCCTCTCAACAACAATCTAACGAGGTAGGGTGATTTGAAAACCAGAAAGTTATACAGTTATGTGAGGAAGCAGACCAGGATTTCTCCAATCAGCAATGCACAAAGTGGGCAGAGAAATTCTTGCTTTTCTCCTAAGTTCTCATTTGCATTTAAAATATATTAAAAAAAATATTACATTGCAGTTCTTATAGATGAACGTTGGACTTTTTGCATTTCATATAGAGATAAGGTAGCAGTACTTATAGGCAGGTAAAAAAACCTAAGATAGCAATAATGACTGTGTGATTACCTTGTTTCTTTTGCACATGCAAATTATATATACTGTAATCAAGAGCCTCTGCATTTTTTTATGTTATGTTACTTACCTGCCTACACAGATATATCAGTAAAGGTTTCAGATACCATCGGAGACCAATCACCACCTCTGTTCGGACTTCCTGCAAGATGTGAGAATATAATACGGTTCACATGCCCAGGAAAACTCCTCAAGGGCAGTATTAACATTAATCATTGATTTATCCCTTGCTTAAGTAATTATAGACATGCCCTTTCCTATCTTCTCAAAAATGGCAGCAACACACATTCTAGGACAACTGATTCTTTTACAATTCTACAGTGAGGAATATAAATTTTACAACTGGAAGTGCAGATCATCTGTTCACTTTCACTCTGTAGTTAGTGCAATCCCCCAGTTCAGCAGAGTGTAAAGCAATAAACACACAATTGTTGAGGCTCAAGTTCAGGCAAAACACTAGATACTTTTCCATCAAAAATTACAGCCATAAATATAGACTTTCTGTTATCTCAGGGGACTTATTTCCAAATTATGTGTATAGAATTGGCTACTTAAATATTACGTTCTACTCTGTTTCAGTGGCTTTAACTTTCAATATTCCTCTGAAGAATGATTGCACTGCTGGAAGATTCTGAAAATTACACAATGATTATCTACTAGAGATAGCAATGTACCTTCCACCTGAACACAACTAGTGAATGGGAGTCTAGTAAACCTCTGGGGACTTTGTTCAACTGTTGAGCTGATCTTACTGTGGGGAATTATTCCCTGACTATTTGATTGGAATCTATCAACTTGTAATCTATCAACTTCTGGGTGCTAATGATAATAGAGGATAAGACTTGACTTTTTGCTTTGTGGCATTCCACCAGGCATTTGAAGAGTGCTATCTCATTCCCTTACAGCTTTCTATTCGCAGGGATTATCATGCTCAATTATTTTAAATTTTAATCATGGGGTTTTACTTTCAACTGATCATCTCCTCTGTCCTCCCCCCAACACCTGAATTTGTTGTACAGTGGTACCGCTACCTAAGAACGCCTCTATTTAAGAACTTTTCTAGATAAGAACCGTGTGTTCAAGATTTTTTTGCCTCTTCTTAAGAACCATTTTCTGTTTAAGAACTTGAGCCCGGAAAAATTTCCCAGGAAATTTGAGAGCAGCACAAAGGCCCGGCCAGTTTCCTGCCATTCCCCCTGGGTTTTCTCTCTCTGGTGCTGTGTATGGGAGAAAGCCTTGCGCCAGGTATATGGGAGGCGTGTGCTCCTCCTTGCCACCTCAGAATCCCTTTTTTTAAAAGCCAAAGAACATGACACTAGCGGATCAATTTCTTTAGGATCTAATATAGAATCTTCTCAGGTAAATTGACTTGTTTTCTGGTACTCCAAATCTCCCTCACTAACCAAAGAATTAATGTCACCCTTTGGAATTATCGACAAGATATGTCCTTCTCCAATTGCCTAATACTTCACAAATTCTCCACATTTTCTAAAAGATAATATTAAAAACTTCAAAGAAAACAATTATTATTTCCTTCAGTAATCTAGGATTTAACTCATCCCACTCTAGACTTTGATATTCCTTGATCATATTTCTATCAGATTGAAGAGTCGATTTTGCCTCACTGTCTCATAAATAAATAAAAGGAGTAAAGCTCAAAGAGATTGTACAATTGTTTGCAATCAATATTTTCATTCTATAATATTTTGGTCACATTCTGTGGTATCTCTTTCATTTAAGCTGCAGCATTTTGAAGGGCAGGAGAACTTATTTTGATAATATACTTTTTATTCATCTCTCTCTACTACATCTCATTCCTACAGCCATTGTGTTGGCGTTTTGGGGTCAATGGTTCTACTTACTGTATGTCAGTTCTGCTTCTGTGTCCCATACCTATATATTGCACAATGTTTGATATTCAAGTTCTCCAAAAAAGTGTTTCGAATCACAAATTGTTGTGAGCCGCCCCGAGTTTGCGGAGAGGGGCGGCATATAAATCCAATAAACCTAAACCTAAACCTAAACGTAGCACTGCCTATGATGCTTTGAACAATCCTATTATTTCCTAAATTATGTGGCAGATATGGAAAGTTTTACAAAATGGTAGTATCAGATGTTATATTATAGAATAGCCAGTCCCACAATCTATTTTAAAGATGCAGCTTCATTAAGAGAAAACTAGAAAATGAAATTATTTAAAGACAAAATGAATAATAATAATAATAATAATAATAATAATAATAATAATAATAATAATAATAATCATAATAATAAGTGGATAAAGAAAAGACCTGGTCATGGCTTACAAGTGGAACACTCAAAAAGGAGACAGAAGGACTAATACTGGCGGCACAAGAACAGGCCATTAGAACAAATGCTGTCAAAGCCAGAATTGAAAAATCAACAGACGATCCAAAGTGTAAAGAAACAGATGGAACAATCGATCACAAAGATCGCACAGACTGACTACAAGCATAGACATGATGCTGTGGCATAGATAATCCGCCGGAACTACCATTTACCAGTGGCAAAGAACTGGTGGAATCATAAGCCCAAAAAAGTGGTCAAAAATGAGCAAGCAAAACTACTGTGGGACTTCTGACTTCAGACTGACCGAATTCTGAAGCATAACACACCAGACATCTTGATTGTGGAGAAAAAGAAAGTATGGATCATCGACATTGCAATCCCAGGGGACAGCAAAATTGAGGAGAAGCAGCTAGAGAAATTAGTGAAATAAGAAGTTCTAAAAATCGAGCTGCAATGACTCTGGCATAAGCCAGTGAAAGTGGTCCTAGTGGTACTTGGCATGGTGGGCACAGTGCCAAAGGATCTCAGTGGACATTTGAAAACCATTGGAATTAAAAAAATCTCCATCTCTCAATTGCAAAAGGCCGCTTTACTGGGATCGGCAAACATAATTTGCCGCTACATCACGCAGTCCTAGGTGCTTGGGAAGCGCCCGACTGGTGATGAAATACAAAATCCAGCATAGTGATCTCGTTTGCTGTGTTGAATTGACATAACAATAACAACAATAACAACAACAACAATAATAATAACAATAACATATTAGACTTGTATGGTGCCTCTCTCCGAACTCAATATTCAAAATCATGACAGTCAATTTTGCAGGATATGCAAGAAGTGCCCCAAAGATGATATTATGACATTATGCCCACTTTACTGTGCATAGTTCATACTGTGACATAATGTATATTATATGTTAAAGATGAGATAATAAAAGGTATGCAGTTTCTCATTTGCTTTCTTTGGCTCCCATAATTTGTTCTGCCTGGCTAATGGCAATTAGCCACCTACGAGTTCAGAATGAAGTCAAACACACGGCAATGAAATAAAGAAAGTCTCTTTTATGTTCAGAGGCCAAAACGCCTGATTGAAATGCCAAAAGCAATTACTGTTTTATTAGTACCAAGAGGTGACAGTTACTTACACCAAAAGTTCACTTGATGTGGAGGCTTGTGCCAGAACAGAGGAGTGATTTATAGATAAATAAAGCCAGAGTTCCACACTCTAAAGTTCCACATTCCAAACTGGCTTGAGTGTGTCAGAGTTCACAGGAATCCCAAAACAGAAAAGCAACCACACTACTCAAATCTTATTTCTTCTTCTTCTTCAAAAACGCTAACGATAAACGCCCATGGCCAGCATTCCAAACCTCCCTTATTTATCAGAGTTTCAACAGTGTAATTAACCTCTGAACAGCTTCACTCCATTATCTGTTTTTGCACCTGCGCAGCTGTTCCTTCCTTCCCAAGATCTTGCGCACGCGAGGATTCAAGTTAGGGTTATTCATAACGTCTTCCCCTTCTGAGTCCGAGGACTCTCTAGCTGGGGAACTAGCTGGTGGGCTGGCTGCACCCATTCCCCTGTCTGTCTCTTCCCTCCCACTCCCCTCCTCTGCTTGTGATTCATCTTCACTGTCCGAGGCAGCTGGCGACCAGACAGGTCTGCTATAAACAGAGGACTCCCACAGATCCACATCAAAATCCCCAGCTACAGGAGCTGGCCTAGAGCCAACCAGAACATAATTAATTAAAAATTCTGCAGTTTACTGATATCATCCAGATGTTTATGTATCGAAGCTTCCAGAATTCATCTCTATTAGCCACGTTGACTGGAACTAATAGGTGTTATGGTTCAACCTATAGGACCTTAAGTTTCCAGAGTGATTTAAAAATCATTTCTCATGATCACAAGAAAACTCACTTTATATAGAGATAATATATTATCAGTTGAATTGGATCAACTGAAGAGCCTCCATGTCTTGGTTTATGCTACTTGATAATATTTTGCTCAGGTCCTGAGACAAATGCGCAAAATGCCTTGGCATGACCACGAAGTGAAGGATTACGTAATATGCTGCGTGATCAACATTTGGAATGTGAAATACAATAGCATTCACTGTGTAGCCAATCTGCTGGCAGGATTGGTCCTGTATCAAGAGGATGTCGGAATTCACGTGGTGGACGGAGTTCTAGAGGATATTCGATTAGGGATGGAGGTAAAGTACCGGGAGTCACTGCTCACAGTCACTCATGCCCTCATCACCTCGAGGCTCAACTACTGAATTGCAGCTGCGAGAGCAATCATGGACTTTCCCAAATATGCCCATGCCACACCAACACTCCGCAGTCTGCATTGGTTGCCGATCAGTTTCCGGTCACCATTCAAAGTGTTGGTTAAAGCCCTTCATGGCATCGGACCAGATTATCTCAGGGACCGCCTTCTGCTGCACGAATCCCAACGACCAGTTAGGTCCCACAGAGTTGGCCTTCTCCGGGTCCTGTCAACTAAACAATGTCGCTTGGCGGGACCCAGGGGAAGAGCCTTCTCTGTGGTGGCCCAGGCCCTCTGGAACCAACTCCCCCCAGAGATTAGAGTTGCCCCCACCCTCCTTGCCTTTTGTAAGCTTCTTAAAACCCACCTCTGCCGCCAGGCATGGGGGAACTGAGATACTCTTTCCCCCTAGGCCTTTACAATTTTATGCATGGTATGTCTGTATGTATGTTTGGTTTTATAATAAGGGTTTTAACTATTTTTAATATTGGATTGTTTTATTACTGTTGCTAGCTGCCCCGAGTCTATGGAGAGGCGGCATACAAATCCAATAAATAAATAAATAAATAATATTTGATATGATGCTGAACAAGACAATGGTGTATTGATTTAGAATGGCTTTAATAGAAAAGGTCTACTATACATTTCAAAGATTTATATTTTCTCTCCAGTTCATGGGTGGTGTTAATTTCATTATAATTCATCTCATTTTTCTCTATCCCCACCCACTAAGCAACATTTTTGTGCAGCAATAGTTTTGCAAAATATATGTGAAATGTGTATATATATAATAACAGAGAAAAATCGGTAAGCCACAGAGTTCAAAGGCTTAAGAAAAATTTTCCCTGAGGTGCTTAAAAGAGATTTTTTTTCTTCATTATTACTGGTGTGATTTACACGCTTTGAAAGTAGGGTGTATTATTAGACGCAAAACATTGGTTATTTTCCAGAAATTTGGTGTCAACTATTTAGTTCACATCCTCACCATAATGTGGTATTGTTTGTATTTTGACTGCTGTTTTGACTTAAACAGAATCATTCCCCATTTAATGGCCAACAAATGTTGAATTTGGAGATCGAATTACATACATTGGAGAAACACACAGCACACAAATAAATACAGTGTGCTGCTGTTTAAGTACTGCTGGTGCAATCTGTTGCCAATTCTTGGAAACATTAAATCCTGCTACTTACTCTACTTAATAATAACATAGGCAAGGAAGGCGAGGGAGGAGGGAGGGTGATGTAACAATTGGAATAAATAGAAATCAAGCATCGAGTTACCAATTTGCGCTGGAAAGTTGCCAGAGTATATTTTAGGGTTCTCCCCTACCAACCCTCAACTACTGTTAAAATTGGCAGATCTTTAAAAAGAAAAGAGAAAGTCTAATGTTGCATATTATAATAAATGTCAGTCACGTAATTTTACAGACTTCAGTTCCTGTCTTAATAATCATTGATGATTATTCTTAAAATAAGCATGAGGCTGATTTTTCCTGATAAACACCTACTTTAATTGAAAAAAAACCCCAACCCAGAGAACTGGGAACTTTCCCACCATGACAGCCTTAGATTTACCTGCCTCTGGCACCCAGTGGATGTTTGAGTCTGTTTACCCTAGAACAGGGGTAGGCAAAGTTGGCTCTTCTATGACTTATGGACTTCAACTCCTAGAACAATGCAGTCGGGCGGTAGGGAAAGCAAGTAGGATGCTTGGCTGCATAGCTAGAGGTATAACAAGCAGGAAGAAGGAGATTATGATCCCGCTATATAGAGCGCTGGTAAGACCACATTTGGAATACTGTGTTCAGTTCTGGAGACCTCACCTACAAAAAGATATTGACAAAATTGAACGGGTCCAAAGACGGGCTACAAGAATGGTTGAAGGTCTTAAGCATAAAACGTATCAGGAAAGACTTAATGAACTCCATCTGTATAGTCTGGAGGACAGAAGGAAAAGGGAGGACATGATCAAAACATTTAAATATGTCAAAGGGTTAAATAAGGTCCAGGAGGGAAGTGTTTTTAATAGGAAAGTGAACACAAGAACAAGGGGACACAATCTGAAGTTAGTTGGGGGAATGATCAAAGGCAACATGAGAAAATATTATTTTACTGAAAGAGTAGTAGATCCTTGGAACAAACTTCCAGCAGACGTGGTTGATAAATCCACAGTAACTGAATTTAAACATGCCTGGAATAAACATATATCCATCCTAAGATAAAATACAGAAAATAGTATAAGGGCAGACTAGAGGGATCATGAGGTCTTTTTCTGCCGTCAGTCTTCTATGTTTCTATGAATTCCTGAGCCAATCTTGCTAACTAAGGAATTATGGGAGTTGAAGTCCACATGTCGTAGAAGAGCCAACTTTGCCTACCCCTGCTTTAGGGTTGGGATTCTACCAGTTCGGACCAATTCGAGTGAACCGGAAACTCTGATGATCAGCTGGGAGTGAATCAGTTCACTCTGACGATCAGGTGGACCCACTCACCCGCCCCTGCCCTTTACTGACCTATATCTTCTCAGCTGATTCGCTTGGCACCTCATCTGTATTTTTCCCCAGCGCTAGTGCAAAGGGTAAGTTTTTGTAAAATTGTCCACATGTATGCAGCGTGCATCAAGCACACATGCACGCAAAGCACGCTATCACTGAACTGGTTGTTAAACCAGCAGGATCCCACCACTGCTTAGGCTGGTCACCTGGCTAAGCTACACAGATACCTCTATTTAATAGCAACATAGGCATTCGAAAGGCCCATGGTGAACCCAGGTCAAGCATCTATCTATATACTAAGATAGGGGTGGGCAATTAATTTTGCCATGGGGCCACATAAGTGGACCCCGACCTCCATGGGCTGGTCACCATAGTTCCCTCTAAGCTGAGCAGTGAGCAATCGCTCACTTAAAAATCATCATCAACTCAGAGTTTTCCAAACCTGCCCAGAAGCCGAGAGGGAAAGAGTGAGAGGGAAGGAGAGAGAGAGGAAGAGAGGAAGAGAGAGAAACAGATAGAAAAAAGAGAGGAAGGAAAAGAGAAAGAAAAAGAATGGGAGTAAGGAAGAGAGAAAGAAAATCAAAATTTAGTTTGAAACTAGCTCAACTATTTAAGTGGCATTTTGATATTGATAGAGTTGCCCTATTATGAGCTCACTGTTATAGACACACAGTACAGTATTTTATTTTGAAATTCTCTGAGGCAAAACAGGGTGGGTTTTTTATTTATTTATTTGTTTGTTTGTTTGTTTGTTTATTTATTTATTTATTATTTCTGTGCCGCCCAGTCCCAAAAGGACTGCCGCTCAGACACTATACTTTTCCGTCCACCCCCCAAAAAATTAGAGGGAACACTGCTGGTCACAGACACTTAATTCCAAACTGACCTCTCCAGCTACTGTTAAATGCACTGGGGAAAGGCGGGAGGAAGGATGTTCCAGCCCAGCCACCCTTTACAAGCCACACTCACGGGATCAGCAGCTCCAGGAAAACCACATTGTTGCAGCATCCTCTGAAGACCAGCCCCACAGCCAAAGAGGGGTGCATCCTGCCTAGTTAGGAAAAGAGCACCGGGGCACCTGCAAAGTCAAAGCTGACACTCTGAGAGCCACCCATGCTTCCTGCTCCGGGCCCGCTTTCGCCCTCCCTCCGCCTGATGGCGCTCCAGAGGAGGACAGACTACATCTCCCAGAAAGCCCCATATGTTCCACCCCTTTACACGTGTCTGTCTCTTAGCCAGGCCTGGTTGGCTTCCCAGAGGCCTTCTGGGAGTTGGAGTCCATCCATCTTCATCTTGAGCAGGG
>NC_091952.1:225293794-225396294 GCF_031021105.1 Erythrolamprus reginae
TAATCAAATGAACCATTTTAGGGGTTCCATACAGAGATGGGTTCCTCTTATCTTTTCCTACCGGTCGTTGCAATTTTGCTTCCGCACATGCGCAGAAGGACAATTTTCCTGCTGCACATGCTCAGAGAGCTGAAAAATCACAAAAAAAATAAGGGGGAAAAGATGGCAGCATACACGGACCAGCAAAGATACCACTGAAGCCATCGCACCAAAATTGCACAATCGGTGGACGACTACTGGAGCAGCACACCGATAGGAACCCACCTCTAGTTCCATATCACTTTGGGATCCCTTGGTCTATTGGCAGAACCATATCTTCAGAGCCTTGAGAAAGAGTATCAAAGTGGGAGACATTCTTGTCTTTGCAGCAATGACTTTCACAGGGAGGAAGCCACCACCAGAGAAGGTCCTTCTTCTTGGATCTACTAGATAAGAGATGGCGAACCTATGGCACGGGTGCCACAGATGGCACGTGAAGCCATATCTGTTGGTACATGAACTATTGCCCTAGCTCAGCTCCAATGTGCATGTGTGTGCTGGCCAGCTGACTTTTGGCTCTTACAGTTGTTCTGGGAAGGTGTTTTTGGCTTCCAGAGAGCCTTCTGGGGGATGGGGAGGGCATTTTTTTTACCCTCCCCCAGCTCCAGGAAGCCTTGGGTGGGTGGGTGGGTGAGTGGGTGGATGGTTGGATGGATGGATGGATGGAGATGGATGGATGGATGATTGAAAGATGGATGATGGATGGATGATAGATTATAGGATAGATGACAGACAGACAGATATATGTTGTTTCCATCTCATATCCAGGTCTGAATCCTTGCTGAATGGGATCCAGATACTCCATTTCAAAATTGTCCAGTATGGCAGGGTCCAGTGGTGGCTTCTTGAGAAAGAAATGAACAAAGCCTCCTTAAGAGACAAAGCCACAGCCCACTCTCTCAAGGAGGCATATTAATGCCACTTTCTTTCTTATTTTTATTTATTTACTGAATTTAGGTAGATGCCCATCTTACTCAAGCAACTCTGAATGACATACAACAAAGCTGATTTCAGCTGCTATGTATTAAACACTGTGCTTACATTTTGCATTTCTAAAGAAATAATCTGAATCTTGAAACATCATAACTCCCTAACAACCATATTACAACGTAAGGGAATGATACTCAGAAGTTTAATTCAGTAGTATTTTAAAAACCAGGATTTCCCAAATCTCAGATGCCTTTCTATCACTTTTCACTGAATTAGGATACGCACACGTTAAAATAGGAGATGCACACATTAAAGAAACCAAATCTCACCTTCCTTCTGTTTTCCCCAAATAATATAGGTTTATTTCTAGGCCATCCTTTTCTAATTTTACACTACACCTCGGTGGCAAAAGCAGCATGATTTTCAGCAGAAGGAATCGTGTTAGAACTGCTTTCTAAGTATCTGTATGCAATTTATAAAAATAGAAAGGTACTAATTATCTTTACTCAGTATTTTAGCTCTGCTGACATTGCCGGTCTGTGAACTGTGTTCTTTCCACAATACTCTTCTTCATTACAAGCTTAATTCCTGATCACTTCAGAATCACATCTATTGGATGTATTGGCTGCAAAAGGGATTTTTTTCCCCCATTTCTTTTTCAATGATTTTTGTTTTAAAAAATTTGCTCAGGCTTCCTTCTCAGGATACACCAGGGGTGTCAAACAAGAGGCCCATGGGCCAAATCCGGTCCATGATGTGGTCAGAACTGGCTTACGGGCCTGTCCTAGAAAATGTAAGGGCTGTTCTGCATTGTTTTGTCCCAGTCTCCCCAGTGCAAAGAGGAAACATGGCAGCAGTTTGGGGAGTGGTGTCAAGCTTGCCATGCCCACCCACTTGTCCCACCCCCCGGTCCCTTGAGGTCCATGTGTACCTCAATGAAATTTATTTATTTATTTATTAGATTTGTATGCCGCCCCTCTCCGTAGACTCGGGGCGGCTCACAGCTTACAATAAAACAATTCATAACAAATCTAATAAATTTAAAAAACATTTTAAAAACCCATTATTAAAGCAGTTAGGTCCCACAGAGTGGGTCTTCTCCGGGTCCCATCAACTAAACAATGCCGCTTGGCGGGACCCAGGGGAAGAGCCTTCTCTGTGACGGCCCCGACCCTCTGGAACCAACTCCCCCCAGAGATTAGAATTGCCCCCACCCTCCTTGCCTTTCGTAAGCTACTTAAAACCCACCTCTGCCGCCAGGCACGTGGGAACTGAGATATTCTTTTCCCCTAGGCCGTTGCAATTTTATGCATGGTATGTCTGTATGTATGTTTGGTTTTTATAATAATGGGTTTTTAATTGTTTTTAGTATTGGATTATTATTGTATACTGTCTTCTTATTGCTGTTAGCCGCCCTGAGTATTTTATCTTAGGATGGATATATGTTTATCCCAGGCATGTTTAAATTCAGTTACTTTGGATTTACCAACCACGTCTGCTGGAAGTTTGTTCCAAGGATCTACTACTCTTTCAGTAAAATAATATTTTCTCACGTTGCCTTTGATCTATTTTCTATTCCTATAACTTCTATTCTTTCTTAGATATATTTTACTATGACTATATCCTCTATAACCTTCATCATGTATTTTACTATGTGTATACCCACTAAAACCCTCATTGTGTATTGGACAAAATCAATCAATCAACCAATAAATAAATAAAATCAGCATTCAGTGGCACAAGTTAACACCAAGTCCCTGCAAGTAGAAGAACCTTCTGCATTGGATCTCATTTGTCTAGATATATAACTTCAGTGTTTACACATAAACAGATGAAAATACTGCTGAATCTATAGCAGTGTGTGCAGTGCAACAGCTCTACAAAGTGTTGTAGCAGCATGCTTATCTCTCAGTAAATGTGTATATTTCTTTTACTCCAGCTGCCAACAGCCTAAATTATTCAGCTAGTTCTGGCAGCTGGGCCAAGTTGTTTCTTTGTTTTTTTTTAAAGATGGAAATGGAGGTGTTGCCAAAGAACTAATAATATTTAAAATGAGGGTTGAGCAACAAGGCAGTTCTTGTAACAATTAACATCACTTGCAGTCTGCAAGGAGAGTTGTGCTAATTTGCAAAAGAATATTAAAATGATCTGCTTTATAATCAATGGCTCCGCGCAACACATTGCAAATCACCCAAAACAGCTTCCCTTTCTCTTTTTTTCCCTGCCAAATATCCTGAGCGGAGACATATGAGCCAAGGCAATTGGCCACTGCTTAATAGCATAGCAAATGTACTCACATGGTTATCTTTCCATAAATCCACCCTGAGCAAATGAATAAATAGAACTTTAGGGGATCAATGAAACCTCTCTCCTTTCCTGGAGAGAAAGCTCAGTTTCCCCTCAAAATCACGACGAGCGACCTGGCAGCAGCAACTCATGGGGATGGTATTTGTGGGCTTCCCAAATAAAATACCTACCGTATTTTTTGCTCTATAAGATGCACCTGCTGATAAGACGCACCTAGATTTTAGAGGAGGAAACGAGGCGCAAGGCAGCGCGTCTGCAGGAACGGGTGGTGGGGCGCCGTTGTTGTCCTCACGGCGCAAAGCCACACAGTCCCGGATCGCTTGCTTCCCCGGCCAGCAAGCCGGCTGCCTGGGAAAGCAGCGCATTTGAAAAACGCTGCCCAGAATTCCTGAGCATGATTGTCTTAGGAATTCTGGGAGTTGAAAGCCACAAGTCATAGAAGAGCCAACTTTGCCTACTTTTGGACTCTAGGGTATTATAGAGTGGCATTCGTACCTCCTTAGTCTTCGAGTGTATCTCCCCGTTGATGCAGTTTAAGATTGAGTTGGCTTTTTTAGCCGCCACTGCACATTGCTGGCTCATATTTACTTGGTTATCCACCAAGACTCCAAGATCTCTCTCACAGTCACTGCTGTTTGTTAAGTGTGCTATTTTTAAAATATATTACTAAAGAAATCTCAATCTATAATTTAAAGTTGTTTATAAGTTTCATGATTTAAGATGTTTTAAATAAGACATCCCACTACTGATTTAAGGGAGGGAGGAAAATTTCTGATGTTTCCTTCTAGCTTTCCACATGAAAACTCAATAGTGAAACCAGCAGGAAGTCATTGCTTTTTGTCCATTCGTGGTCTTTCTGTTTCTCTGTTTAGGCATGGAAATATATCTGAAATGATGAACAAAAAGAGCAGGGTTGTCTCATAACCAACAAAAAGAAGAGCCTGCTCAAAAACTGGCATTGCTACATCTTTTAGAGTTAATGCTAAATTACGTAATAAGGAACCTACATTTTTACTTCTGGCAGCTAAATTAGTAATTGTTCAACAGTGGAAGTTTCTAGATAATTTAACAATTAAAAGATGGCATACTAAAGTATGATCATTACTCTTCTTGTAAAAGTTTATAACATTTGAATATTAAGTTCCTAGAAAGATGGATGGCATTTTACCAGAATGAGGGATCTTATTCATATTGTATGAATAAGAATATAGTGGATATATTGACCTGGGAATATGGAAAGGATGAACTGATGCATGCTTAAATATGACTTTTTATTCATTTCTGTAGCTCAAGTAATCTAGCATTTTCTTCATACTGTTCTAATTGGCTTAGTAGGTGTTTTAGAAGCACTAATCCGTATTACCACATAGACATTAGATTTCAATTTCCTTTGTCAAATATAAGAATGGGGAGGGGAGTGTGTATTTTCCAGGCAGTACGTTTATTACTACTAGTGTCAACGTGAATCTGGTAATCACACTTTACATTGTGCCCAAAGGGTAAAATATTTATAGTGACAATATAATTTGGGTCAAGGTATTAAGTTAAGTAAAAGTTGTTTTATTCAATATGTGACGAACAGTATCCATATTAAAAACCAAGGGAAAAAGTTTTCAAATATGAAAATATACTTAAAACAAATGCATCTGTTCATTCTTCATAAATGTTTTAAGACCTGCAGGCCAACACATATTGAAATCCATATTTACTGCATGCAACTGAAAACTAATAGAATCTACTTAATCCAAAGGGAGACAAGATTACAAATTTAACTTCTAATCACCATCAAAATATAGTTTTTATTCAGAAATCACCATATTGGTTATTGCCAGTCATGTTACAATAGAGTTATAGCTCTTCTCTTGGTAAATGAATAATGATATCAGGTACACAATGATTCAGCAAATAAATATCTCTTTCAGGTTTGAGAGACATTATGAAGCTTCCATAATAAGATTACTGTCAATAGAATGAGCAAGCACAATAATTCACCGATAAAATTTGAATTCTAAATAGATTCATTCAGAAATCTCATTCTATCCCTTTGTACATCTATGCACATTTTATGTGGTGATCAGATTCAAAATGAATTTATTTCATTCCTTGTAGTCAAGCATTTATTATTTTTATTATCTCTACTCAAGGTAGAGAAAATATCCAACACACTTCCTTTTCCCTGTTTTCCCTACAACAACCTGTGAGGTGAATTGGGCTGAGGGAGACTGATTTGCCCAAAATCACCTAATTGACTTTCATGGGCAAAGCGGTACTTAAATTCATGGTCTACTTCTTTCTAATCTGATGCCTTAACCAAACTAGACCAAACTAACTCAAAATGATGCCAATCTACGTAATGGCAAAGCCATTTTGCTAATTTATTAGGACTAGTTTTTACAATGTTTATATGGCAGAGAGCACCAGAATTTTCTGAGTAAACTGTAGCAAAATATAATCCAGATATTAAAATGATTTTAAAATAAAAGATAGTTAAAATTTCAACTTCCATGTTGCATTGGTATCATTCTGGTTTTAGGGATTATAATTCTTTCTGTTTCCAATGTCATATATTCACAAAAGTGGCTGTTATTAGTATGGAAACAAACCAAGTCTTCCAAGAATCTGAAATGATGAAGGTTTTATTATATGCCTATTGAAATATAATATTTATTCATTGGAAAATTATACACATTATATAACAAGATATAGCCTCGCTCTTTAGCATTAAATTGTGATTTCTGATTATTTGTTTCTGTCTTAGTTCTTCTCCAGAATAATGGCTAATTAAACCACAATATTAAAGAAAAACAGATGATAGTGATAAATATGAAGATTAAAAAAAAATACTTTGCATCTAATGCTACAACTAACTCTATACCTTGTGAGCTGCATTACAGATTCTACCCAGAAAGTAGTTTGTTAATCCAGATGTATTAACAGATGCTGAGCATCTATTATATTCTTCTATCTGACTTCAAAAGCAATTTTTTTTTAAAAAAAATGTAATTAAACTGTTTGGAAGGAAACTTCAAATGTATTTGTAAACTATGCAGAAGAGGCAGATCAATAAAGTATATTCCAAAATTCACCTGAGTTCAGGGGTGGGCTGCTTTCCAGATGGGGGAAACGCAGTGAGATAGTGAAAATGGAGCCCCACCCCAGAGCACCCAATTTGCACTGAAAGGTGTTGAAATAAAATGCAGGGCCTCCTGCATAAGCCACACCCACAATGTGGTAGTAAAAATTTTGATAGCCCTTCACTGCCTGAATCCCTATTATTATTTTGATCAGAGGATAATTAGCCTCAGGAAGTGGTATAATCATGAATTCCCAAATAAGTTGTCCTGTTCATGCTTAGTCCAAACCTTAAGCAACATACTGTTGTATGAACTTAAAAAGAATTGCAATACAATTCTACTAATGTGGGATCATTAAAAGACAAATGTAGGATGTAGACTGTTATTTTCAAAGTGTAAATTCATGGAATCCAGGAATGAGTTTATAGATGCAGGATTGAATTCCATAAAGCAACATATCCAAAACTTTGACCATGTACAGTGGAATATTGCTTTTCTTAAGGCAGTAAAACTAACCAATGTAACATTAATTCTAAGAATTATTTCATAATTTTATTTCAGGATTTTGCATAAATTCCAATTTATGGGCTTTTGATTCCAATGGACATATATCTTTACACAGGCATATGATGCAATGACAAGAATCTTTTAGTTATCTCAAAGTGTAATTTTAGGTATGCTTCAGATTTTTATATATTTAATATGTGTTTGGGTATTCTATTGAATGTACATAGATTGTGAGTGATTCATTTATGACCAAGGAATTACACAAAAGGTAAATTGAGTCTAATATGATCAATCAGCTTGATCTAAACTACAATCTAAAACTAAAAAGGAACTGATGTATTTTAAGACATATTTCATTTGTTTCCATAAAATAGGTAGATTCAAGTGTTGATAAATACCAATTCCCTCACAGATTGCCCCTGGAACATATAGGTTCATGTATTCCAGATACAATCCATCAAAATGTTCCTATCGTCTATTTTTCTTCTCTTTCAGCCCTAATTGGATTCTTTCCCATTCTTCAACTTGTCATTCCTTTTAAATATCAAAAAATCAATATATCTGTCTATCTGTCTCCCTGCTTACCTACCTAATCTATCTATCATCTATCTATCTATCTATCTATCTATCTATCTATCTATCTATCTATCTATCTATCTATCTATCTATCTATCTATCTATCTCTCCCTATCTATCTATCTATCTATCTATCTATCTATCTATCATCTATCTATCTATCTATCTATCTATCATCTATCTATCTATCTATCTATCTATCTATCTATCTATCTATCTATCTATCTATCTATCTATCTATCTATCTATCTATCATCTATCTATCTATCTATCTATCTATCTATCATCTATCATCTATCATCTATCTATCTATCTATCTATCTATCTATCTATCTATCTATCTATCTATCTATCTATCTATCTATCTATCTTTACTCAATAATGGACCAACACAATTAGAATTACAATATGTGTGTGTGTCACATGTTTTTTTTTGCTGAATTTGAAAATTAAGGGAGACTAGGATACAACTATTTCGGCTTTATTTTGGTCTCATCAGCTAGCCACACCCACTGGGACTTGAACCTGCATCCTTTGCCTTGTAAGGCAGAGAATTATCCTCTAGGCTACAGTATCCAATCCCTTCAGCTCTGCACCAGGGAAGGGTTACATATTTTTGTGTCGAATATATATATATATATATAATTGTTCTAATTATCTAAAAAGTACTAAAGGTAGTACAGCAGTGTATTGTAAAATTATAGGACAGAGCATAGCTGGTGTCAACGAAATAAAATCAGATTGGTCTGATAACAACTTAAGATAAAGCAAACAAAGATAATCACTATGACCAAGATATTTAGTAAACGATGGAAATAATAATTCCTGGTGAGCATCTGTGTAGATTGGGCAATAAAGAATAATATATTCTGTCATTTCAATTATTCCTCCACCATATGGACACAGTTTCAAAGGGGATCTTTTGGTATCTCTCTCCAGTAACAAGGGAGCATTGAATCTGGCTAAGGATAAAGCTTTTCTGAATTATATCTAGCTGGTTGTAAAAAATGAAAATGTGTACAGAGTGTCTCAAAAA
The DNA here is from genome assembly GCF_031021105.1 of Erythrolamprus reginae. Lineage (NCBI taxonomy): Eukaryota > Metazoa > Chordata > Lepidosauria > Squamata > Dipsadidae > Erythrolamprus > Erythrolamprus reginae. The sequence goes on from NC_091952.1 coordinate 225,302,264, forward strand.
GATATTTCTGGGTAGAACTGGAAAGTCTGCTTGCAGTCTAAAGCAATGGACTGCTGTTTGAGATCAGGTAGTATGTGCTCATAGTCATAGCCCATCAAAGTAATAGCTGGCCATGAAAAGCTGTAATGTTGCTGTTTGGCATGTATTACTTGGCACCAGGAACACTGGAAACTATCCATCACAATTAAAGTGGCTTAAATATAAGTAACTAGAACCAGAGACAGTCCAATATTGCTTCTTCAGACCATGAATGATTATTGCAGGGTCCTGAATTCCCATGCTTCCAGGAGTTGAATAAAAATGAGAAAGGTTACATTGATAAATTGTTGTATTCTCTTTAGTTCTGACAGGGTATCAGTGTAAAAAGTGGAACTTCTTGATTGCCCTGCATTTGGAAGAAAAAATTCATTAATCACAAATCTGTCCCAGAGGCTCTATTTTGTCCTGGGAGACATGAAAGAGATTTCTGTTAAACGTTATCCTTAACCTCCTTTGTACATCTACTTAACATGTTAAATAGCTTGATAGACCCAAGTGAATTTGTCATTGCCATTATTGATACACATTTAATTGTCCTGATTGGCCAAGAATGTATCCCATGCCAAATGTTGTCTATATTCATGAGGGTATCAGATCTATGAAAACTTAGTTGATGGGCTTCAATTCAATCTTACCTTCCAGTCATAACTACTGTGCCTATAATAAAGTTGATATATCTTACATACATGCAATATTTTTGTCCTAGTTTTCAGAGGAACCTTTGTAAAAGAAAATAAGATTGAAATACCCAATTAATGTTCTTGTGAGACAATTCTGTAGTAATTGGATTATGCCCTTGACTCTGTATCCTGCACTTCTGTGAATCATATCTTGAATCTGATGAAAACCTCAGATTTTTGATATGGATTTTTTACTTTGTGTTCCTTTCTTTTTTATTTTTCTTGGATACAATTCTTCTTTTTTACCTTGGATCAGTCTATGTATCTTCCCAATGTGTGACCAAGCTCCCAGAATTCCCAAGCCAGCAGACCTATCAGGGAGCATTCTGCAGCATGACCTAATTATTATCTCGTCAACACTCCGCAGCTTGCATTGGCTCAGTCGTTGCATCAGTTTCCGGTCACAATTCAAAGTGTTGGTAATGACCTATAAAGCCCTATATGGCATTGGACCAGAATACCTATGGGACCTCCTTCTGCTGCACGAATCCCAGTCGCCGATTAGGTCCCACAGAGTTGGCCTTCTCCGGGTCCCATCGACTAAACAATGTCATCTGGCGGGACCTAGGAGAAGAGCCTTCTCTGTGGTGGCCCCGGCCCTCTGGAATCAAATCCCCCATGATATTCAAACTGTCCCCACCCTCCTTGCCTTTTGTAAGACGTTGAAGACCCATCTATACCGCCAAGCATGGGGGGATTAATTTCTCCCCTTACCTTTCCTGACTCAACATATGAGATTGGTATGATTGTTTTTAGAATTGTTAGTTTTTTATAATAATGGGGTTTTTAATATAGTTTATATTGGATTTGTATTTTATTGTACCTATTGTGTTGTGAGCCGCTCCGAGTCCTCGGAGAGGGGCAGCATACAAATCTAATAAATTATTATTAATTATTATTATTATTATTCTGAGGAACATTGCCTAACATTATTTAACTGATGAAGTTTACCAAATAAGAAGTTTCCAGTGAACATGATTGTGAAGTCCCAAGTGTTTGTTTGTTTGTTTGTTTATTTATTTATTTATTTGTCAAACAATTATAGGGTGATAATTTGTACATATTAAACATTAGATAAGTAATGATAAAAAGTAGACAATAGGACAGGGACGGTAGGCACAATGGTGTGCTTATGCATGCCCCTTACAGACCTCTTAGAAAGGAGGAGAGATCAATTGTAGATAGTCTAAGGTTAAAGGTTTTGGGGTTAGGAATAGAAACCACAGAATCAGGTAGTACATTCCAGGCATTGATTGCTCTGTTGCTGAAGGGATATTTTTTGCAGTCAAGTTTGGAGCGGCTGACATTTAGTTTAAATTGATTTCGTGCTCATGTGTTGTTGCGGTTGAAGGTGAAGTACTCGTTAAAAGGTAGGACATTTTGGTATATGATTTTATGAACTATAATTAAGTTGGAACGGAGACGACGGAGTTGTAAGTTGTCTAAACCAAGAATTTCAAGTCTGGTGGAGTGAGGTATTTTTTTGTGAGAAGAGGAATGAAGGACTCTTCTTGTGAAATATTTATGGACTCTCTCAATTGTGTTGATGTCAGATATGCAATGTGGGTTCCATACAGGCGAGCTGTATTCTAGGATTGGTCTGACAAATGTTTTGTAAGCTCTTGTTACCAGAGAAGAAGCTGCGAAGTATTAGGTTAACAACTCTTAAAGCCTTTTTGGCAATGTTGTTGCAGTGGGCTCTAGGACTTAGGTCATTGGATATGAGTACTCCAAGGTATTTGAGGGTTATCAATAAGTTCAATTCCTCCAAGTTTATATTTAGTATTCTGATTCTTTTTATCAATGTGTAAGACAGAGCATTTAGTGGTGGAGATTTGAAGTTGCCAGGTTTTAGACCATTCAGTTACGTGGTCAAGGTCTTTTTGAAGGGTAGCAGCATTGTCGGTGGTATTAAATAGTTTGGAGACAAGATTTAATTCTGCACTCTAAACAAGCCTTCTTCCCATGTGTACATGTTCCAGAAATCTTTACCTATCCATAAGCAATAGCTGTGTGAGGTTGTCTTCATTGTTTAAAAAGAGGAACCCGTCTCCCTCCCTCCCTCCCTCTCTCTAAGTGTGCTTGAGCAAGAGGTTATTGTGTAGTCTTCTATCAACGTCACCAAGATTCTAATAACATTTTTAAGGATGACTTCTCTCCCTGGCCCAGATATTATTCTTCTCTGTTTCAGTCCAGTAGCAGACATGACGTTAATGAATGCAGAATGAACTCAATGGAATGGCGAGCATACTGTAGGATGCAGCCTCATTCAGAAATAAATAAAGAAATAGGAAACAGCAAAGGCATCATACATTGCATGCCAGATGGCTAACTCCCATGAGTTAATGAGAGGACCCAAATTTGGATGATTTAAAATGTCCTGCGGATATTTTTTTTTTACATGAAAAGGCTGCTGTCTGTTAATTTACATATGTATGGTCGATGCATCGCTGTCCCCCCCCTTTTTTTTTTTACAGATCTTCATGTAATCATAGGGTTGTAGTAACTGTTATGACTTTCTTTTGTCCCTCAAAATTGTAAGTATTGCTTTATTCTCTTGGTATTTCAGCCATGGTTATTTTGCTTTTGCCTTCTTTTTTTTTTTTAAAGAAAGCATTAATTTTTTAAAATGACCATTTTATTCAGTTTGAAACCTTTTCCAGATTAAAAGACAGATTAACACTATGGGCTCACACTAACAACATGATGTTCAACGTCGACAAAAGCAAAGTCCTTCACCTTGGTAAAAAAAAACCTAGACACACATAAAGCCTGGGAGAAACCCCACTTAGCAGCAGTAACTGCGAAAGAGATCTTGGAGTCTTGGTGGATAATAAACTAAAACATGAGCCAGCAATGTGCAGCAGCGGCCAAAAAAGCCAACACCATCCTAAACTGCATCAACAGAGGGATACACTCCAAGACCAGGGAAGTACTAATACCACTCTACTACGCCCTGGTCAGACCACATCTGGAGTACTGCATCCAGTTCTGGTCACCACACTTCAAAAGAGTCATTGAAACTCTGGAGAAGGTGCAGAAAAGAGCAACCAAAATGATTTGGGAACTTGAAACCAAGACTTACGAAGAGAGATTGTGGGAACTGGGCATGGATAGCCTAGAGAAAAGGAGGGCCAGAGGGGACATGATAGCTGTATACAGGTATATGAGGGGTTGCCACTCTATTCTCCAGAGCACCAGAGGGCCGGATGAGGAACAACGGCTGGAAGCTGACCAAGGAGAGATTCAACCTAGAAGTAAGGAAGAACTTCCTGACGGTCAGAGCGATCAACCATTGGAACAAACTGCCTGCGGAGGTTGTGAAATCCCCAACTCTGGACACTTTCAAGAGGAGATTGGACTGCCACTTGGCTGGGGTGCTTTAGGATTCCTGCTCAGGCAGGGGGTTGGACTTGATGACCTGCATGGTCCCTTTCAACTCTAACAATAAATAAACAAACAGATAAACAGATAAATAAAAAATTAAAATTAAAATTAAAATTAAAATTAAAACTAAAACTAAAACTAAAACTAAAACTAAAACTAAAACTAAAACTAAAACTAAAACTAAAACTAAAACTAAAACTAAAACTAAAACTAAAACTAAAACTAAAACTAAAACTAAAACTAAAACTAAAACTAAAACTAAAACTAAAACTAAAACTAAAACTAAAACTAAAACTAAAACTAAAACTAAAACTAAAACTAAAACTAAAACTAAAACTAAAACTAAAACTAAAACTAAAACTAAAACTAAAACTAAAACTAAAACTAAAACTAAAACTAAAACTAAAACTAAAACTAAAACTAAAACTAAAACTAAAACTAAAACTAAAACTAAAACTAAAATTAAAATAAATAAAATAAAATAAAATAAAATAAACAAAGCTAACATTCAACTCATTAACATAGCATTCAACTCAAACAGTGTGGATGGGTATCCCCCAAACTTGTCTTTTTTGCAACTCATTACTTCTTCATTAACTGCTTTTGCAGTTCATCATATAAACCAGAGGTTAAGGGAAGCTTTCTCTTAACGGATGCCAAATAAATGCCACCAATTGATTTTCCCACCAACACCTTGTGGAAAGTTAGAAAGCAATTGTGGAAAGAGATTTTTGAACTCCCTCAAGTAGAAACATTCTTGGAAACCAGAACAGAAAGGACTGAATCTGATGTGGCAGGAGAAGCTAATAAAAGAAAGATAAAGTCAAAAAATGGGCTGGATCCAGAATAGGGCTACAGAGAAAAATATTCCCGAAAATACACTGCCAAATAAATTCCTAGGAGAAAAGTTGTTGAGCAGCAGCTTGAAAAGCAGCCAACTGCTCATTCTGAGTCTCTCCTTCCTGGAGGCCAGAGCAGACTGCGTGTAGCCTATCCTGGATTTACACACACACACGCACACACACACAAACACAAAGCAGAGCAGATACTCATACATGCAGAGGCAATACGTAAGTATCTATCCATATTAAATCCTCTCATATAGACATCTACAGTCACATATAACATATCTAGATGACGTATAAATAAGGATATACAACCTGTCTAGTCCCTTACGAGAAGGTACGAAGTTCATCCTGTAAGCAAGCCCCCACACACAAACAGACATGGAAACCGTTATGTTATACAGAAGAAAAAATCTAGATGGCCATTGCTGGTATGAAGTTGGAAAGAATTGTGCCTTGCATGGTTTTTCTAGATTGTTAATTCTGAAGATTGTGACTGTATAATATGCAACATTTGCTGATTTGGCACATTGACTTGATGCAAAAAGGGCTACTGTTTAAATCCAGAGAAAGCTGTGTTATGTAACAATGTTTGTGAAGTCAATCACATGGATATATACTAATGTTATATTTATTTATCTATCTATCTATCTATCTATCTATCTATCTATTTATTTATTTATTTATTTAGATTTGTATGCCGCCCCACTCCATGAACTCGGGGTGGCTCACAACAGGCATAAACAAATCGTACAAATCCAAATAGATTCAAATAAATTTAAATATTTTAAAAAGTTTAAAAAAGAACTCCGATATACTAACAAGCACACACACAAACATACCATACATAAATTGTATGTGACCGGGGGAGATGTTTCAGTTCCCCCATGCCTGACGACAAAGGTGGGTTTTAAGAACTTTACAGAAGGCAGGGAGAGTAGGGGCAGTTCTAATCTCCGGGGGGAGTTGGTTCCAGAGAGTCAGGGCCGCCACAGAGAAGGCTCTTCCCCTGGGGCCCGCCAACCGACATTGTTTAGTTGATGGGACCCGAAGAAGGCCCACTCTGTGGGACCTAATCGGTCGCTGGGATTCGTGCGGCAGGAAGCGGTCTCGGAGGTATTCTGGTCCAATGCCATGAAGGGCTTTAAAGGTCATAACCAACACTTTGAATTGTGACCGGAAATTGATCGGCAACCAATGCAGATGGAATATGAGACACACAAGATGCTATGATTTAATACCCAAACTTTCCCTAATCCTAGGAAGACCAGGACTTTTCTTTTTGGGGGGTGGGTGGGTATAATTTTTTTTATTTTTTTTATTTTTTTTAAAAACACACAAATGAAAACGCAACACCAATGCCTAACAATATACATATAAATTTTTCTTATCTTAAACACTTAACAAAACATCCTAAAATTCTATTCTCATTTCATCAATCATAACGTCTTCACTCCAACAAGTTAAAAAAGAAAAATAATAAAAAAATTATATTTAAAATAATATAAATCTTAAACTAGTTTAAATTTGTGTTACATAACTATCTAATGCTACCACCATTTCTCTTTCCATCATCTGGGTTTCTACCTTTCAATTTCTAATTCTTTTAAATTACTTTCAAAATAATTATCTATTTTAAGTATTTTTACTTTCAATACATTCATAAAATGTACCCCAAATTTTATAATATTCTGAATTTTAACGATAACGATAACAATAACGATAACGATAACGATAACGATAACGATAACGATAACAATAACAACTCAAGCAAAGCTGGACAACCTGGACAGGAAAACCAGAAAATTAATGGTGATCCATCATGCACTACACCCCCCGCAGTGACGCTGACAGGCTGTATTTACCAGGAAAATAGGCGGCAGAGGACTTTTGCAAGTGAAGCAGACAGTAGAAGAAGAGAAGCATGCATTAGCTGACTATGTGAAGGGTAGCAAAGAGTCAGCGTTGATGGAGGTCAACAATAGGAAGCTTCTCAAGGTGAAGCAAACTAAGGACCAGTACAGAAAAAATGTAACTCAATGTTGTATGGACAGTTGGCAGAACAAAGCATTGCATGGACAGTTCTTGGAGAAGATTGAAGGCAAAGTGGATAAAGAAAAGACCTGGTCATGGCTTACAAGTGGAACACTCAAAACGGAGACAGAAGGACTAATACTGGCAGCACAAGAACAGGCCATTAGAACAAATGTTGTCAAAGCTAGAATTGAAAAATCAACAGACGATCCAAAGTGCAGATTCTGTAAAGAAACAGATGAAACAATCGATCACATACTCAGCTGCTGCAAAAAGATCGCACAGACTGACTACAAGCATAGACATGATGCTGTGGCACAGATGATCCACTGGAACTTGTGCCGGAACTACCATTTACCAGTGGCAAAGAACTGGTGGGATCATAAGCCGGAAAAAGTGGTCGAAAATGAGCAAGCAAAACTACTGTGGGACTTCCGACTTCAGACTTACCAAATTCTGAAGCATAACACACCAGACATTGTGATCGTGGAGAAAAAGAAAGTATGGATCATCGACATCGCAATCCCAGGAGACAGCAGAATTGAGGAGAAGCAGCTAGAGAAATTAGTGAAATACGAAGATCTAAAAATCGAGCCGCAACGACTCTGGCATAAGCCAGTGAAAGTGGTCCCAGTGGTACTTGGCATGCTGGGCGCAGTGCCAAAGGATCTCAGCGGACATTTGAAAACCATCGGAATTGACAAAATCTCCATCTGTCAATTGCAAAAGGCTGCTTTACTGGGATCGTCAAACATAATTCGCTGCTACATCACTCAGTCCTAGGTACTTGGGAAGCCCCCAACTGGTGATGAAATACAAAATCCAGCATAGTGATTTCGTTTGCTGTATTGTACTGACATAATAATAATAATAGTAATAATAATAATAATAATAATAATAATAATAAGTAGTTATTAGATTTGTATGCCACCTCTCTCCGCAGATTCGGGGCGGCATACAAATCATACTTTATCTCTAATTTTCAATGTACCGCAAGTCTATTCATTTCAGCACAATCCATAACACCTCTCCTTCTGTTGGCATTCTATTCAGCTTCCAATTTTGTGCATATATAATTAAGCAGCAGTCACTATATGAACAATCAAATATATTTCTTCTTTATTGAATTTTTCTGCTAAGAAAAATATTTCAGATTTTAACTCAATAGTCTCTTCTCAATAGTATCTCTCTCTAATAGTATCTTCTCAATCCATATTTGAATTTCCATCCAATCAAATATGGATTGAGACCAGAAGTTTTCTTACCAGTGGCAGCCTACAGGTTGGGTGCCACCAATCTCTCCATAAACAGTTTCATGATGATATCTAATTGGGTAATGAAGTGTGTGCAAGTAAACGACCAAGATTAGAAAGTACCAAGAATTCTACAATTCAGTCCTGAGCTAAGAATATTCTATTGGAACAGTTTCATTCATTTTCAGAGATAGCGTTACATACAATACAAAATATTTCTATAAGCAAGATTGGATGGAAACGTTGCTAAAATTATCCTCCATGCTGTCTTTTTAAAGCCTAAGAAAGATTAATTTAACTCCTTCTCTATAGAATTTTTTTAAAATAAACTTTATTGATTTTCTTAAAATTGACAAACACACAAACATACATTTAACATAAAGTTGGGGTTGCAAATACCCCTCTTATTCTAAAAGTCAAATTACGATACAGAAAAAGAATACATTGTTAATATCTTAAATCAACATATTAATTTAAATGAAAAGAAGAAATTTTATATAACCTTATAACAAAGCTTCATATATAGACAAGATACAAACTCAAAATTTAAATCCTAACAGTACTTCTATAGATCACCTAATATTCATTTTTACTTCTTCTTTTTCTTCTATAGAATTTTTCTAATGGACTTTCCTTCCTTTTGACCTAATTGTGGGGAGGGGGAAATTGTGTATATATACAATTCTTCATGATGCAAGTAATTACTGCAAGGAGTTGATTGTCATTAAGAAAATGAGGATTTAAGTCCATCGTGTGACCTTATGCCATTCACTTCCTTTCCAAAAGACAGTTCTGCACTTTTAAGACACTTGGCTTTTGATTTATATCTGTCTACAGTAGAGTGATTGCAATTCAGCCCATGATTCAAGATGAAGGGAGTGTATTGATTGTTTTTAAAACTGCATTACATTTTTTCCCCACCAACTCTGTGTCCTTTCCTTATTTTTCACGCAGGCTACATTTTGTTTGTAATTTTTCTGTCCTCCAAACCATGGCTGGATATTGAGCTGAGATTTTCTTTGAGCTATCAACAGTGACAATTGGGTCTTTCTCTTGAGAAATCACAGCTAATTTCAAAACCAGCAGCATATGAGAAAAGTTCAAAGTTTTCCTTTGACTATGAATGGCAGGGCTTCTTCCCCAAGGATTATGAAATATAGGCAGCCAACATACACCACACAAAGAAAGCAGTATCACTTAGATATTTGAGCACAGCAGATTGAAATGCACAATAGAAGAACACCAATGGACGGCTCATGTCAACTCACAATGGCAATTTTCTATTATTTTAAAATTACATGTAAAAGACCTGTATGACTTAGTAACAACAACAGAGTTGGAAGGGACCTTGGAGGTCTTCTAGTCCATCCCCCTGCTTAGGCAGGAAAGCCTACACTACTTCAGACAGATGGTTATCTAACATCTTCTTTAAAATTTCCAGTGTTGGAGCATTCACAACTTCTGGAGGTAAGCTGTTCCACTGATTAATTGTTCTAATTGTCAGGAAATTTCTCCTTAGTTCTAAGTTACTTCTCTCCTTGTTTAGTTTCCACCCATTACTTCTTGTTCTACCTTCAGGTGTTTGGAGAATAGGTTGATTCCTTCTTCTTTGCTTCTTCACTTATAGCTTGTGAACATACTGTATGTGTTCCAGGGGCAATCTGTGAGGGAATTGGTATTTATCAATACTTGAATCTACCTATTTTATGGAAACAAATGAAATATGTCTTAAAATACATCAGTTCCTTTTTAGTTTTAGATTGAAGTTTAGACCAAGCTGATCGATCATACTAGACTCAGTTTACCTTTTGTGTAATTCCTTGGTCATAAATTAATCACTCACAATCTATGTACATTCAATAGAATACCCAAACACACACACACACACACACACACACACACACACACACACACATATATATATATATAAATCTGAAGCATACCTAAAATTACACTTTGAGATAACTAAAAGCTTCTTGTCATTGCATCATATGACTGTGTAAAGATACAGTACTTGATATGTTAGTATGAACTAACACATGCTTGAAATGAACTAACACATGCTTTGTGAGCTGCCCCAAGTCTACGGGGAGGGGTGGCATACAAATCTAATAAATAATAATAATAATAATAATAATAATAATAATAATAATAATAATAATAATAAATAGCATGATGTGAGAAAAGATGAAAAAGCTGGAAGTTCACTTCTACCGAGGAACTTTAAATATCAATGGAATTCGACCAGTTCCATTTATGTGAAACACATGACCATATAACCACATGACCTGATTCAATTATATGGAACTGTTTTATCTGAATAAATCTTCAAAAAGAAAATGAAACTATAATTTAATTAAAAAACAATTAGTTCAAAAACATTTCTCAGCGTGTGGGTCCATAGCTTAGGGAAGTGATTCTACCATTTCAGATACTGGAGAAGAAACTTTTGTTTGATTTTGTCCCCCTCTTTTGAATCTTTTTGAAGAAATGTTGGTTCAACTTTAGTTCTGGGCAGATCTAGACTTTCCACTTGGTCCATGCCAGGATGGGCATTCATTACTGTCTGAAGTCATGCATTACTCTTGGGATGACATAATTCTCCTTCATCTTCTATTACTAGACCATAGTGAATATATCATCTGCTTGTGTCGGTTGTTTTTTTTTTTACTTTGATTCAAAACAGTCATTTTCTTTGTGGAACCAATTTAAGAACTCCAATTATATAGCCTCCAGTGCTGAGTTTCAATCTAATGGCATCTGTAGCCCTCCTTTGTCCACCTGGATCTTTATCACTGGGATGCTCTGCACTTTTATAATCTTGTAGTTGATCCATTAATGGCCCATTAGGTCAATGGAGTATGTATAAGTAAGAAGATATGTCTAGCCTAGTAATTAGGGGCTGTCACAAACTAGAGGCCCTTGACTTATTTTCTAGGGCACCAGAGAACAAGACAAGAAGTATTGGGTGGAAGCTTGCTAAACCTAGAAATAAGGAGAATTTTTCTCCAGATTGGGTAAACCATGCTTTTTAGGGTCTCCTTCCTTCCTTCCTTCCTTCCTTCCTTCCTTCCTTCCTTCCTTCCTTCCTTCCTTCCTTCCTTCCTTCCTGTCTTCCTTCCTTCCTTCCTTCCTTCCTTTTTTGTTTCTATGAAACTGAACAAATAGTTAACGGGTTCAATAAGGTTCAGGAGAGAAGTGTTTTTTAATAGGAAAGTGAACACAAGAACAAGGAGGCACAATCTGAGGTTAGTTGGGGGAAAGATCAGAAACAACATGAGAAAATATTATTTTACTGAAAGAGTAGTAGATGCTTGGAACAAACTTCCAGCAGACATGGTTGGCTTTCAGCCTTTGACCCACATCCTCTCCAACCTCCTCACTATAAGACTCGGGTGCCAGGTACACTGGCCTAGGATATCAATCCACATCAATCTCTCAATCCTTGGAATCCATGATCAGCTGCATAGGATGTAGACAGGCCACAAATGTATCAAAGAAGATAATGGGAGATGAGAGTGAATGCATCCTTGTGTGCAAACCTCTGAAAAGCAAAGAAAAGGCACAGAGACTTGTGAAAACAGGATAATCATTTTAAAGAAAGAAAAAAACAGATACTGGTAGAGAGCAGACTGCGAATATTGCTTTCCCTGCAAAGAAGAGATGCTTTCCCTGCAAAGAGCCTTCTCTGTGGCGGCCCCGACCCTCTGGAACCAGCTCCCCCCAGAGATTAGAACTGCCCCCACCCTCCTTGCCTTTCGTAAACTCCTTAAAACCCACCTCTGCCGTCAGGCAGGGGGAATTGAGACATCTCCTCTGGGCCTATACAATTTATGCATGGTATGTTTGTGTGTATGTTTGCTTTTAATAATGGGGTTTTTAGTGTTTTTTAAATTATTAGATTTGCTGTACATTGTTTTTTGTTGCTGTGAGCCGCCCCAAGTCTACAGAGAGGGGCGGCATACAAATCTAATAAATGAATGAATGAATGAATGAATTAAGGAAGGAAGAAGAAAGAAAGAAAGAAAGAAAGAAAGAAAGAAAGAAAGAAAGAAAGAAAGAAAGAAAGAAAGATGATGTTGTGGTTCCGTCTGAGGCCCCTCCGGGAACGGCTGACCTTCTGTCGGTTTCCAGCTCAGAGGGAGAGGCTGAGGAACAGGAGGTGCAGACAGACGAGGAGGAATCCCAGGCTGAAGAAGAGGGAGGACAGCCAGAGTCCCACCAGGGGGAGCTCTCCTCAGCAAGCAGCCTGGATTCCTTAGAGGAAAGTGCACAAGCCATAATTGATCTGCGACAACGGAGAGCTAATCAGAGACGGAGTCAATTGGCTAAATACTTTCAGCATTAAAGTGGCAGCAGCTGGGTTTGGGTGTGGTGCTCTTGGGAAAGGCTAAAAGGCAGACCCACCCTTCCTGGCTTGTGGAGTTTTATCTTTGAGAGTCGTGGGACCTGACTGTGAACTTTGGCGTCTTGGAATCCTGGTTTGTGCCTTTGACTATTGAAACCTTGGGGGGGGGGGGTGCCAGCAAGAAGCTTGCTGTATTGTCTGGACATCAGGACCCTGCTGTACCGTATTATATCCTGTCTGTTGGGAAGAACAGGTTTTCCTCTGTGCTTATTTTTTCCAGTTATAAACTACTTTTGGCTTTTACCAGAGTGTCTGGCTGTTTTTTCCAGTTGGTGTTGAGGTCTGGGGGAACCCAGACAGAACAGATGAGAAGGACAAAAATTAGGGAGAAGACCAGTTAGGTATTGCAGTGGCTAATCTTCTGGATGAAGAACCAGACTGGCCCTATTACCAGCCTACTGAATTGTACTCTGGGCTTGAATTTCTTCAAAACAGCAAGGAGTAGCATGAGAGAGAAACAGTTTAAGTGGCGGCATGGAATAACGTTTAAATATTACATGGCTTGCAGAAATCTCCACATATAGAGAACCAAAGGTTAAAATATGGCTAATAATAAATTCAACCTACAAGATGAATATATTTATTCTTGAAATGCCCCTATTGCTACATTTATATTTTTGTGCTCTTTTGACCTTAATTTATGCATACATATATTTAGATGTAAATCCATCTATACCACTTACCATTTTAATATGCTGCTCAAAAATAAATAAATAAAGGAAACACTTAAAGAACAGAATATAACTCCAAGTAAATCAAACTTTTGTGAAATCAAACTGTCCACTTAGGAAGCAACACTGATTGACAATCAATTTCATTTTGTTGTCAACACATTCAACTTTGTACAGAACAAAGTATTCAATGAGAATATTTCATTCATTCAGATCCAGGGTATGTTATTTGAGTGTTCCCTTTATATTTTTGAGCCATGTATATTTCATATCTTACCGGGGGGGGGGGGGGGGGATGGCCCCGGTTATTTTCAAGCACCGTTCCAAACAAGAAAAATCAACATTTAAATATTATTAAACTACTGTATGTGCCACTGTAAATCTCTTGGTTTTTATGGTAGCAGATGATTCTGTCCAGATCTTGTATTCCCAAATGTATGCAATGAGCTGAAAACATATCATGTAAATCATTCAACATTAATCTAGAGCAATGATGGTGAATCTATGGCATGGGTGCCGCAGGTGGCACACGGAGCCATTTATTTTATTTATTTATTTATTTATTACTTGGATTTGTATGCCGCCCCTCTCCGAAGACTCGGGGCGGCTCACAACATGTAGAAACAAATCATAAGTAATCAAACAATTTAAAATTTTAAAGAACCCCATATACTAACAGACACACACACAAGCATACCATATATAAATTAAACGTGCCCAGGGGGAGATGTTTCAATTCCCCCATGCCTGACGGCAAAGGTGGGTTTTAAGAAGTTTACGGAAGGCAGGAAGAGTAGGGGCAGTTCTAATCTCCGGGGGGAGTTGGTTCCAGAGGGCCGGTGCCGCCACAGAGAAGGCTCTTCCCCTGGGGCCCGCCAACCGACATTGCTTAGTTGACGGGACCCGGAGAAGGCCCACTCTGTGGGACCTAATTGGTCGCTGGGATTCGTGCGGCAGGAGGCGGTCTCGGAGATATTCTGGTCCAGTGCCATGAAGGGCTTTAAAGGTCATAACCAACACTTTGAATTGTGACCGGAAACTGATCGGCAGCCAATGCAGACTGCGGAGTGATGGAGAAACATGGGCATACCTAGGTAAGCCCATGACTGCTCTCGCAGCTGCATTATCTACTGCCATATCTACTGGCACCCAAGCTGTTGCCCTAGCTCAGCTCCAATGTGCATGTGTGTGCCAGCCAGCTGATTTTGGGCTCACAGAGACTCTGGGAGGGCTTTTTTGGCTTCTAGAAAGCCTTTGGAGCCTGGGGGAGAGCAAAACACTAGCCTACTGGGCCCACCAGAATTGATTTTGATTTGATTGGATTGGATTTGTATGCCGCCCCTCTCCGTAGACTCGGGGCGGCTAACAACAGTCGTAAACAGCATATGACAATCCAATATAAACAGGTAAAAGCCCCTATTGTAAAACCAAACATACATACAGACATACCATGCATAAAATTGTAAAGGCCTAGGGGGCAAAGAGTATCTCAATTCCCCCATGCCTGGCGGCAGAGGTGGGTTTTAAGAAGCTTACAAAAGGCAAGGAGGGTGGGGGCAATTCTAATATCTGGGGGGAGTTGGTTCCAGGGGGTTGGGGCCGCCACAGAGAAGACTCTTCCCCTGGGCCCCGCCAAACGACATTGTTTAGTTGACGGGACCTGGAGAAGACCCACTCTGTGGGACCTAACTGGTCACTGGGATTCGTGCAGCAGAAGGCGGTCCCTGAGATAATCTGGTCTGGTGCCATGAAGGGCTTTATAGGTCATAACCAACACTTTGAATTGTGACCGGAGACTGATCGGCAGCCAATGCAGACTGTGGAGTGTTGGAGTAACATGGGCATACTTATAGAAGCCCATGATTGCTCTCGCAGCTGCATTCTGCACGATCTGAAGTTTCCGAAAACTCTTCAAAGGTAGCCCCATAGAGAGAGCATTACAGTAGTCGAACCTCGAGGTGATGAGGGCATGAGTGACTGAGCAGTGACTCCCAGTCCAAATAGAAGTTGGAAAATAGGATGTTTCCGGCCTCCAGAGAGCCTGCAGGGGGTGGGGAGATCTGTTTTTGCCTTTCCCAGGCATTGAATTATGGGTGTGGGCACTTGTGCATGTGCGATAGCGCTCGACGATGCTCTTTTGGTACCCAAGGAAAAAAGGTTCGCCATCACTGAACTAGAGATATACATCCACAAAAAGGTATAAACTTTTACCTGCTTATTTTGCTAGGATTTCTTTCTTGCAAAATACAGAATGAAATCATTAATGAAAAACTTCAAGCACCACCTCCAAAATAAGCAATCTTGTGTGCAGCCTTCTAAACCTTTTAAATTACATTAGCTAATCAGAATCAGTGTTGAGCAATCATTGCCTTTTATTAAATGACCACTGCACTCATATTGCTTTTTCAATTAAAAGAGAAAACAGTCACAGATGATTGAATAACACATCTTGAGAGCAATAGTTTCCACTGAGGCAACTATCACCAGTAGGAAATTGTTCACTTAGGGATATAAGTTAACTTTGTGATAATCATCACTATTCTTAAACCCTTTTTGCATATTCTGCTCAAGTAATTGTGGAGATAAATGAGCTTATGATCAATAAATGTCCGAATGTTGGTTGAAGTGTAAGCTGAGGCTATGTGTGTACAACCCTATGCAGATAAGATCAGTATGTGCAGATGATAACTGTGCTTGTCCCCATATTATTTTTACCTTAGTTTTTTAATAGAAGTAGCAATAGCTGTAGCATCAGATTTATATACCGCTTCACAGTGCTCTCTATAAGCGGTTAGAGCTCTCTATAAGCGGTTTACATAGTCAGCGGTTAGAGCTCTCTATAAGCGGTTTACATAGTCAGCATATTGCCCCCAACAATCCAGATATGTGATGGTGAACCTATGGAATGTGAGCCATAGGTGGCACGCAGAGCCATATTGGAAGGTATATGAGACATACCTTCCAATATGAAGGTATTCACCAGAAGAGCTCTTCACTCCACCACTCGAAACAGAATACCCTACGAAACTAGACTTACAATCCTGGGTCTAGAAAGCCTAGAACTACAACGCCTTAAACATATGATGAGCACAACTGCATGGTTACTCAAAGTAAGCCCCACTGAGTTTAAAGAAAATTGTTCTCAGATTAAAAGATGGAAGATGATAACTTTTTAGTATGTAAGGTCTAAGTGCAATTGCCATTGCTGTTAAGAACATCCTACAAATATTCTTTTTTATTGTGGCATTTAGAACCAAATATCTTTTACTGTATATAAGAATATACACAGAATGGAGTTACAGTTATGTATGTAGACTCTAGTGTGCTATATTATATATTATGCTCAGTGATGGACTACCAAAATTTTTACTACCACACTGTGGGCGTGGCTTATGCCTTTTGTTTCAACATCTTTCAGTGCAAATTGGATGTTCTGGGGTGGAGCTCCATTTTCGCTACCCTACTGCGTTTCCCCCCCATCCGGGCAGTAGCCCACCCCTGATTATCTACTATATAAAGTGTATGTACATACACACACGCACACACAGCTTTTCTAAAATTATACACATTCAACCTCATTTACTGTGATAGGAAAAATATACCCAGAGCCCAGAAGAGAAAAAAAGAAAATAAAATCAAACTTTTGCTACCGGTACTGCGTACCTGATCGTACCCATAGGAACCACCACTGATTATGCTACATTATAGGGCATTTCAATATAATGAAATTATTATATATCACTGCATTCCAATATATTCCATTCATATTCTAAAATGCAAGGCATAATAATAGATGTTACACGGTTATTTCAAGCAAATGAACCAATGCGTAAGTAAATTCCTTCTGTCTGATGCTTGTAACATTTGCTTCCTGCTCTAAGGCAGTTTTGTGTGGACATGATCCAAATGGAATTAATTTAGCATTGGAATGAGAGGAGCCCTGAATCGAGTCAAGTAAGAGTTAATTTGTACAGGAAACAGTAACATGTGGATAAATGCTACATCACACATTACCATTTTTATGTCACCACCCCATCATGATTCTCCCCTAACCCATCCCTATCTTCACACTCATTAGGATTTCATGCATATTCATGACCCTGATTATATAGCCACTTCCCTGACTTATTTTAATTGTGCGCAGTGACACTGTAAGACAGGATACCTGACCTTTTCAAGATCATTTTCTCTCTATTACTTTTCATAAAGCTATTAACTTGTCGCCTTCCATAAGATTGCAATAATTTATTTCCCACTAATAATAATAATAATAAAAATCCTAGTGCCATGCAAATTAAAATTTATTCAGCAAATAGAATTCTTTGGATTATTTTCTAATGGCTTTAAATACTTCCATTTTAGGAAGAAAAATAATATTAATGGATG
Source organism: Erythrolamprus reginae (assembly GCF_031021105.1). Taxonomy (NCBI): domain Eukaryota; kingdom Metazoa; phylum Chordata; class Lepidosauria; order Squamata; family Dipsadidae; genus Erythrolamprus; species Erythrolamprus reginae. The sequence goes on from NC_091952.1 coordinate 225,319,967, forward strand.
CAGGCTGAGTGGATAATTGCAGGCGAGGGCAAAAAATATGAGTATGCAACCAATGCTGTTGTTTGCAGCACAGCAATTACTGCAGAGTGTTGCTTTACTTAATTTTTTTTGGTTAAAAACTATGATAATTTATATCAAGGAATATCATTAAAATGCTAAAATATTCCCCACAGTGCAGAAAGCAGAAACTTGGTTACCTAACATGTATAAACAGCCATAAAAATAAATAGTACATACAGTGATAGTGTAGGAAGTTAGCACCCACTCTTCTCCTAGAAAAATGAAATAGAAAAATTAAAAAGGCAGAATATTATACATCCCTGGATATCCCTCAGGATATGATAGGATCTACCCAGGGGTGGTTTGCTGCCTAGACTGGGGTGCATAGTTCCCTCTAAGCTGAGCAGTGAGCAATCGCTCACTTAAAAATCATCATCAACTCAGAGTTTTCCAAACCTGCCCAGAAGCCGAGAGGGAAAGAGTGAGAGGGAAGGAGAGAGAGAGGAAGAGAGGAAGAGAGAGAAACAGATAGAAAAAAGAGAGGAAGGAAAAGAAAAAGAAAAAGAATGGGAGTAAGGAAGAGAGAAAGAAAATCAAAATCTAGTTTGAAACTAGCTCAACTATTTAAGTGGCATTTTGATATTGATAGAGTTGCCCTATTATGAGCTCACTGTTATAGACACACAGTACAGTATTTTATTTTGAAATTCTCTGAGGCAAAACAGGGTGGGTTTTTTGTTTGTTTGTTTGTTTGTTTGTTTGTTTGTTTGTTTATTTATTTATTTATTTATTTATTATTTCTGTGCCGCCCAGTCCCAAAGGGACTGCCACTCAGACACTATACTTTTCCGCCCCCCCTCCCAAAAAAAATTGGAGGGAACAATGCCGGGGGGGGGGGACAATAACGCAGTGGAGTAGCGAAAATGGAGCTCCACCCCAGAGCACCCAATTTGCACTGAAAGATGTTGAAAGAAAATGAAGAGAGTCCTGCATAAGCCACACCCACAGTGTGGTAGTAAAAATTCTGGTAGCCCTTTGCTGGATCTACCTATCTCAAGGGTAGGCAAAGTTGGCTCTTTTATGACTTGTGGACTTCAACTCCCAGAATTCCTAATTCAATCATGATAGCCCAGGGATTCTGGGAGCTGAAGTCCACATGTTATAGAAGAGCCAACTTTGCCTATCCCTGACCAATCTAGGTCACTCACCACATGGCACCTGGGGAGATTGCATCATCCAGCAAGATTCAACCAAGCTGGGAACTCAAGACACTACAAGCAAAGAATCCAGCAATTTTTGCTGCTGGAAAGAGACTACTTATTTCCCCTGCATGGTCCCATGCAAGTCTTGTGGGCTGGTACAACTGCAGCACTCCACCAAAGCTATGCATAAAGATCTCTGAACACCCAACCTTAATAAAAAAGCATCATGTCCCATTTTTTTAACATCAGAGTTCTATATTCCTCAGAGCCCATTTATTTATAGTTGGACTTATGCCTCTAATAATAATAATGATAATAATAATGATAATGATGATGATGATGATGATAATAATAATAATAATAATAATAATAATAATAATATATTTGTTTTGCCCAGAGCAATCCTTAATAAAGGCTCTTATCCATATTCAGTCACTTTCCTATTGGTTCTTCTACAGACGTTTACTGAGTTTTCAATGCATTCTGCAGCTCTACGATTTCTTGCTCTCCTATCCAAATGTTAATCAACTCTGAACCCGCTCTTTATGAGATTAAAAGAGAAAGCATACCACTAAAAAACCCCACCAATGAGATAATATTGAAAACATTGTACCTACAAAAGAAACTCAAACTTTTTTTTAAAGGCTGGAAAGATACATCCCATTTAGCCAGTGGGTTTAATGTACTCATGTCTAGATTGTGATGCAGATACCATGTGGGCCCCATCCAGTTTATATTATTATTATTATTATTATTATTATTATTATTATTATTATTATTATTATTATTATTATTATTATTATTATTATTATACATGTATGGCGCCCCTCTCCAAAGACTCGGGACAGCTCACAGAACACAATACAAAAACAATATGTGTACAAATCTAATAATTAAAAACTATAAGATAAAATCCCATTACATTAAAAAGCAGTCAATAACTCAATCACATCCACACATAACATTTACAATCAATATTGCAGGGATCAATAAAAATGTGTGTATCTTATAAGACACAGATGTTGAAGTCCATATTTCCTTTTAATTCAGCCAAGTGAACACACCAAAAAATGAGGACTGAGTCAAACCTATAAATAACTTTAAACATAACAGAATGCATGGGGACCAAATGTGTTCTCAGAACTAGGAACATTGAATGTGTTTCACTTGGAAGTCACATTTATGGAAGCAAGAAATGACCAGGCTTATTTCCAGCCTATGACACTCGGACACTTTTTTACCAATAGCTCAATTTTTTCCATTTTTAAAAACTTTTTAATATTAAAAGAGCATTAAAATGCATATTCTGCAAATTTAAATTGCCCAAATTATTTACCACTATGCAGTCAGACAAAATTTAAAAACTGCAAAATAGGAATTTGCAGAGATCAAATTCTTTAAGCAACCATAGTTTCTTTGTTGAATTAGACATTGATTATATTTACTTTGCCTATTAATGAGCAAGGGTCTAGTGAATAATAAATATATTTATACAGAGTTTGGAATTTTATTTATGGGAGACTTTACTAATGAAATTTCATGCTGTTAAAAATCTAATATACACAGATACATGTATTTATTTATTTTCAGGCACTCCGTTTTCATTTATTCACATGCATAACTTTTGCCTTGTAAAATATTTAACTGTTCAATCATGTCCAGCTCTTGGCAACATTATAGGCAAGTACTCTCCATACTACTTGTCAAGCACAACGTCTTTCAGTTGTTTGATGTTAATCTTTATATCAGTTGTGATGGTAACAAGACAGCAAGTTCTTTGCTTGCCCCTTCTTGATCCACTAAGCATTGCTAGCTTTATGGATTTAGAAACATAGAAACATAGAAGATTGACGGCAGAAAAAGACCTCTCGGTCCATCTAGTCTGCCCTTATACTATTTCTTGTATTTTATCTTAGGGTGGATATGTTTATCCCAGGCATGTTTAAATTCAGTTACTGTGGATTTACCAACTACGTTTGCTGGAAGTTTGTTCCAAGCATCTACTACTATTTCAATAAAGTAATATTTTCTCACGTTGCTTCTGATCTTTCCCCCACCTAACCTGAGATTGTGCCCTTTGTTCTTGTGTTCACTTTCCTATTAAAAACACTTCTCTCTTGAACCTTATTTAACCCTTTAACATATTTAAATGTTTCGATCATGTGCCCCCTTTTCCTTCTGTGCAGATTGAGTTCATAAAGTCTTTCCTGATATGTTTTATGCTTAAGACCTTCCACCACTTTTGTAGCCTGTCTTTGGACCCGTTCAATTTTATCAATATCTTTTTGTAGGTGAGGGATCACAATCTCCCTCTTCCTGCTTGTTATGCCTCTAGCTATGCAGCCAAGCATTCTACTTGCTTTTCCTACCGCCTGACCACACAGTTCACCCATTTTGAGACTGTCAGAAATCACTATCTCTAAATCCTTCTCTTCTGAAGTTTTTGCTAGCACAGAACTGCCAATACAATACAGATTTCTCAGAGAAGAAAAAGATTTATAATTAGAGAAACTCCTTTCGGCTATACCTCTACCATATCAGGACTATTCCATTGCCAGGGGGTAGTATAGGGCAGTGAGGGCGAACCTTTTTTCCCTCAGGTGCCGAAAGAGCATTTGCATACGAAAGTGCTCACGCCCATAATTGCCTGAGGAGGATGAAAACAGCTTCTCCTGCTTCCCAGAGGCCCTCCGGAGGCTGGAAATGGCCTGTTTCCCAACTTCTGTTGAGCCCAGTAGGTTCATTTTTCACCTTCCCCAGGCCCCAAAGGCTTTCCTGGAGCTGGGGGAGGGTAAAATGCCTTGGAGCAGCGGTCCCCAAAATAAGGCCCGCGGGCTGCATGCGGCCCACTGAGGCCATTTATCCGGCCCGCGGGTGAGTGACAGGAGCACATCTAATTTTCCATGAATAAAATGTGGTATTTTGTTAGTAACTAATATCAATCATCAAAAAAGTTGCAAAAGTTTTTTTTTCTAATTTTGTCATCCAGTTACATTCATTTTCTTTTAATTAAATTCCCTCCTCAAAAAAGTACACCAATTATATTTCTAACTTATTAACCATTATGCCAAAGTGCTTCCTTCTTTCTTTATACCAATCAGATGTTAACAAAAGAAAATCAAAAACAAAACATAAAAATATATGAATTTCAGACTTCTTTCCCCCCCCTCTAAATAGTACATTCCCATTTTGTTTTTTACTTCAAAATAAGGTATGTGCATTGTGCATAGGGATTTGTTCATAGGTTTTTTTTATAGTCCAGCCCTCCAACAGTCCGAGGGACAGTGAACTGGCCCCCTGTGTAAAATGTTTGGGGATCCCTGCCTTGGAGGCTCTCTGGAAGCCAAAAAAAGCCCTCCCAGAGAATCTGTGTGAGCCAAAAATCAGCGGCCTGGCACACCCATGTACATTGGAGCTGAGCTAGGGCAAAGGCTCGCATGCCAGAAGATATGGCTCCACGTTCCACCTGTGGCACCCATGCCATAAGTTGACCATCACTGGCATAGGGAAATATAGATGCCTTTATGCCCTTATCATTAGAAGAACTGATTTTCCTTCCTTCCTTTTCACTCTTGGCATAGCTGAAGTGATAACTGACATTTCTTTCTCAGGATTCCTTTTGACACAGCGGAATCTTGCAGCTGAGGCAAGGCCAGAATTAATAATCTGTGTGAGCAAACACACAGCTGCTGTTTGTGGAGACAGATTCTATTAACGAACAGTGAATTCTCATAATTAGCAGAGCGGTTTCTACAGCTGCCCGCCTGACCCCAGACTACACAAATTGTGTGTGGTGTTCGGCCTGTAAATCAATCTTATCTAATTACTATAAACTATTTCCAAGTCTTAATGGTCAGAAGGAAGGCAGTCCTCACCCCCAAAATGGTTTCTCCTGTTAGACCCACTTTTACATGGAAATTCATATTTGTGTATGATTGCTTCAAAGGAGATGGAGTACCCTATGATTTCAAAGGTCAAATATTATTCAAGGCAGATTGCTGGACTACTTGACTAAGAATGTGTATCCACCATTATGTTCCAGTAGTAGTAGTAGTAGTAGTAGTAGTAGTAGTAGTAGTAATAGTAGTGGTAATAGTAGTAGTAGCTGCAGCAGTGGTACGTAAATTTTCCTGCGCTACTGTACGCATTGGGTAGCAAGTTTTTCAGATGCCTACAGTTAGTTGTAGCAGTTTCAATTTATTCCAACCTGTGGAATTCTGTCTAGTTGCTTCAAAAACTTCTAAAATCTTTTCAACCCACCTGTGCACTTCTCAGAAGACACTTAACCGTAAAGTCAATGCTACTTTGCTTTCTTGGCTTCCCTCTGTAAGTAATATCTGTGAAACAAATCCATATCCAGAGCACCATGGGAAAAACCTTGGAGTATTTTTGTTTAGCCTTCAAGAAGTCTCTTTGTGACTTATTTTATTTATTTATTTTGTCCAAAACACAATGAGGGTTTTAGTGGGTATATATCTATATACACATAGTAAAATACATGACGAAGGTTATAGAGGAGATACTCATAGTAAAATATATTTAAGAAATAATAGAAAAGAAGATATAGTAATAGAACATATCAATGAAAGAATAGAATAAGAGATATAGGAATAGAAGAAAGGTATAGGAGATATAGGACAGCAATAGGACAGGGGATGGAAGGCACTCTAGTGCACTTGTACTCGCCCCTTACTGACCTCTTAGGAATCTGGATAGGTCAACCGTAGATAATCTAAGGGTAAAGTGTTGGGGGTTTGGGGATGACACTATGGGGTCCGGTAATGAGTTCCACGCTTCGTCAACTCAGTTACTGAAGTCGTATTTTTTACAGTCAAGTTTGGGGCGGTTAATATTAAGTTTAAATCTGTTGTGTGCTCTTGTGTTGTTGTGGTTGAAGCTGAAGTAGTCACCGACAGGCAGGACGTTGCAGCATATGATCTTGTGGGCAATACTTAGATCTTGTTTAAGGCGTCTTAGTTCTAGACTTTCTAGGCCCAGGATTGAAAGTCTAGTCTCGTAGGGTATTCTATTTCGAGTGGAGGAGTGAAAGGCTCTTCTGGTGAAGTATCTTTGGACTTTTTCAAGGGTCCAAAGGAGTCAAAGGTTTCAAAGGAATCCAGCTGGATATTTTGTTTGCCCATGAAGAACCTGGTTAAATGTCCTGCACACTCTTGCTAAATATCATTGTGTGCATCCCTCTCAGCTCTTCTTTATGTAGAAATTTCTACTTTGTTTTCTCTGCTCATCTCCCTCAACAATAGTTGATATGATTAAGAAGGAGCAAGTAGCAGAAATTGGAAGTCTGAATGCTTATAGAAGTTAGGCTTTCTAGTTACCGATGCTAATTTTGTAATCATGTTATTAGGGGCACATGTGTTTCCAAACATTTTAAATGGTGCTATTCCATATAAATCTTAAATATTTTCATAGTAGATTATCCAAAGGAGAATTTAATTTACATGATGTATTTTCTTGAGGCCCTGATACAGCAGTGAAAATTACTATGCTGGAAAATACAGTACTGTGGATATAACCTTTCCCATGGAAACTTCATAATTCTGGAATACCTTTTTCAAGAATATAATAGTTGGTTTCCTTATCTTTTGCCCTTTTACTCTCTGCTGGCTTGGGATTTGTACTATAATAACTGTTTCATCTATTTCTGTTTCATTGGAATTATTTTTATATTATTTTAGTTTTTGGCTGTACTAAGCCAAATAATCTAAAAATACTTACATCTGATCAGGTTATGTTATGGTTATGTTTCAGGATCCACATTTTAAAAGTGGTAGAAGGAAAGAAAAAAGGAGAAGGCAAGTTTCCTGGTGACTTTATGACATCCAACAATGATGGCGATAACCTTTTGGTCCATTGCAAGGAGAAAGATTCCAAATTTTTAGGGATTAGCCAAAAATGGGGGAAATGGCAGCATTACAACGGGGTGATTTAACTGACCATTGAGAAAGTGTGATAGAGAGGCTCAAAATGAGGCTAGGAAGGCTTATAAAGCAGACTTGGTTACTGTAGATCAGGGGTGTCACACTTGTGGGCCAGATGTGTCACATTCTGGCCATGCACACCCTGCTTTAGCAAAGAGGGGGGGGGAGAATTGTGATATGTTGCGATACGTCACATGATGACAACATGACACCACGAGTTTGATGCCTCTGCTTTATTAATTTTTTTTAAATTATTATTATTATTATTATTATTATTATTATTATTATTATTATTATTATTTTGTACGCCGCCCCACTCTGAGGACTCGGGGCAGCTCACAACATACAATAAAACAATATAAAATATAAAACATCTTAATACAATAAATTACTTTAAATTTAAAAAAAATGCCAAACCATTAAAAACAGTCATTTCATTCAATCCATTTTCTCTCAACTCATTCATTGGCCAGGGGGCAAAGATCTAATAGCCCCAAGCCTTGTGGCATAAATGAGTCTTAAGACTCTTGCGGAAGACAAGGAGGGTGGTGGCAGTGCGAATCTCTGGGGAGAGCTGATTCCAGAAGGCCGGGCCCCCCACAGAGGAAGCTCTTCTCCTAGGGGCTGCCAAATGACATTGTCTAGTTGATGGTACCTGGAGAAGGTCAACTCTGTGGGACCTGACTGGTTGCTGGGATTCATGCGGCAGCAGGCAGTCCTGTAGGTATTCTGGCCGGATACCATGTAGGGCTTTATAGATCATGACCAACACTTTGAATTGAGTCCAGAAACCAATTGCGAGCCAATGCAGACTGTGAAGAGTTGGAGACATATGTACATGTCTGGGCAAGCCCATGACAGCTCACGTGGCTACGTTCTACACAATTTGTAGTTTCCGAACATTCTTCAAAGGTAGCCCCATGTAGAGGACATTGCAGTAGTCGAACCACGAAGTTTAGATCACATGTTGCTGTTTTCTATTTTAATTGTTGTTTCTGAATGTGCTTACGTAGTTTTATACAGCCTTCTTGAAATGATAAATTATCCCGAAGAAATAATTTCAAAATTCATTGAATCAATAGAATGAAATAATGTAATTCATGGTGTTCCAACGATATTATAAAAGTGCCTTCTGTTTCAAGGAGTCATTTCATAACAGTCCTTCGACTGTTTCTAAATGTCAGCTGCAGTCTTATACTTGTTTAATGAGAAGCAGGTTCTGTGTAGATAAATAGGATTTACTATATAGGAGACATATAAAGAAATGCAGTATTACTTTACGAATTATATATATTACTGTTTGGTTTGATAAGTGACAAATGTGCTATTTTTTTTTTGCCATTTCATACACTTATTCTGATTTAGGAAGTCTGTGTATTTATCTTCATTTTTAACTGGCAGATGGACAGGCCTGGGAAATAACTACAAAAGAGTTGCACATGAGCATGTTTTATATGAAGATTTTAAATTATGGTGTATGAATGTGTTTCTGTTCTCTGCCTGTCTATCATCTCTTTCTCTGGCAGGAAATACGTAATTCAAGAAAGAAATGTGGGAGGCAAAAACAGGCAGAAGGTTTTCTTCAAAAGAGGGGGAAGTGTTTTAAACAAAGAGTAAGTAAGCCTGTGTGGTATTTTAGGAAGGAGTTGTTTTATGGCAGTGTTTCCCAACCTTGGCAAGTTGAAGATATCTGGACTTCAACTCCCAGAATTCCTCAGCCACTGTTTTATGGCACAAGAATGGGCAAAGTTAAATAGAAGAAGCAGAAGGAAAGCAAAATTATTCAAAACAGGTGAGCCTACAGTAGGGTACTGATGGCGCCATGGCTTCCTACAAATTCATATAATAAATTGGGATGGATACAAACAAGACTTTTATCTTCAGCTATATTGACTGCAAAAATGATAAGCTTCCTTGTAAACTGTTGAGTTTACAAAAATTCGGGTTGACCTGTTCATGGTTATGTAGTTGCCTTTTCAAAAATTATATAGGTAGCAGAAGTAACAGAATTTGAGTAAAAATGTACACATTACAACAGTGATTACACTATGTTTTTGTTAGTTCAATGATGCCTGTATACTTGCTGGTACCGTGGTATAGTAGGCAATAGATTATTTAGTCATAGTAGTAGCCTTCTCTGAGTACCTTCAAACTTAAGCTGCACAAAACTGTATTTCTATATTTTTCAAAACATTCCACTGAGATTCCATTGAAATAGACAAAATCTGTGGTTTTGGCTAATTTCTCCTGCCCTGGAGAAAAAAGTACTAGAAAAGAGAGAGCATAAAAACCAGAGGCCAGAGTTTATCCATGTAACAGAAAACTATTATGCTTTTATGACTGGAATCATAAAGTCCTATCAGAGTCCATTGGGCCTGAGTAGCTAATAAATTCAGACAGACAGACAGACAGACAGACAGACAGACAGACAGACAGACAGACAGACAGACAGAAAGAATTTGGACCCGGCAAGTAATCCTGACTTAACATAAGCTAGATTCAACTCAAGGGTGGATTCCACTTACCTTCCCTGCCCTGTCACATCACGCAAAACACTTTAAAATGACCCTCTGCACATGCGCAGAACACCTAGCGCATGCCCAGAGGGGTTTTTTTTTGCAAGCTGTGGAATCAAGACTGGTTTGGGAGCATGGATTACCAGTCATCGCTGCCAGTTTGGCGAGCAGCAGTAAATTTTTCCTACTGGTTCTAAAGAACCGGTCCAAACAAGCGATAACCCACCACTGATTCAACTATGCAAACGCGTAGGCAATGATATGTTGCAAATTGTAACTATACATTATCTAGGTAGTACAGTGTTCCCTCACCACTTCGCGGTTCACCTTTCGTGGACTTGGTGCATCGGGGTTTTTAATAAAATATTAGTGGAAGAAATATATCTTTCCGCCTGAGACATTACTTGCCTACATGAGATTGTAAACAACACACGATTGGTTGATTGATGGAGAAGTGACCAATCAGATATTGCTGCTTTGTATTCCAGAGCCTGATTGGCTCAGTACAGTAGCACACTGTTTACTTTTCATCTGTGTACAGCTTTCCTATTTCTGAGTCTGCTCCTACACTCAGCCATTTCATGTGGAGCATCGTTTCATCGTGTTGGTTAAGGAATTTAAAACATTTTACAGTAAGTGTAAAGGGACAATACAGTGTTCCCTTGACTTTTGCAGGGGATGCGTTCCGAGACCACCCACGAAAGTCGAATTTCCGCGAAGTAGAGATGCAGAAGTAAATACACTATTTTTGGCTATGGACAAAAGCCTTCCCTTAACACTTTAAACCCCTAAATTACAATTTCCCATTCCCTTAGCAACCATTTAAATTATTACTCACCATGTTTATTTATTAAAGTTTATTTTTAAAAAAATTATTAAAGGCGGACAAAAGTTTAGCAATGACATACGACATCATCGGGCGGGAAAAACAGTGGTATAGGAGAAAAAACAGTGAAGTATTTTTTTAATTAATATTTTTGAAAAACCGTGGTATTAATATTTTTGAAAAACCGAAGTTTGAACCTGCGAAAATCGAGGGAACACTGTACATGCACAGAACAGTGTGGGGATGGTTATTAAGGGAATGAGAAAGGTTTATGTAGAGTAAAAGTGTGGGGGAGGGTTTATAAAGCCTTAAAATAGTGTATAAATACTATAAATAAATATAGCGTCCGTACTTCACGGATTTTCATTTACCGCAGGTGGTCTTGGAACGTAAACGAGGGAACACTGTATAATCAAACAAATGAAATACTATTTAAATTCTGCTATGCAAAATGATGTATCTTTCGCCCTTTCAGGAGATCAAGCAAGTAGGAAACGAAACTAGAATGAAAATGATAAAGACGGCTAGAATGAAAATGATTAAGATGAGTAGAGTAGCCATCCATAAAGTCAGCAATGGGTAATCATTTTGTTGTTTGAATTTTGTGTATTTGCCAGCTGCTCTATCCATCTAGTGACCCTGTGGAGAGGCTGCGCTTCTGACCTCTTATGCCTTCCTTTTTCTGCGTGCATATTTTAGACTTATTACAAAAGGTTTCATTTACAATTTACAGGCTGAGCAGGAATGATGACATTATGTAGAGGTCAGCCTCAGCCACACCCTCTAGTGATGGAATTATAACCTAAACAGCTGGAGAGCATTCCCAAGGGGGATTGAGGGAGACGGTTCCTTTATAGCAAAATAAATCCATCAAACATATTTCACGTGCCTGAAATATTCGGAGATATCTGGACTTGAAGATGTTTAGGAAGGAGGGAGTGAAGGAAAATAATGCATCTTTTTCATGGCAATAAAACTCAAATCTTATGCCTTTATTTTTACATTTTCAAAAGCCATTCTCTTTTTTTCTAAAAGAAATTTGGTCAACCTATGATCTATTTTGCTCTTAGGGTCTCAAAAATCTAGCTTCAGTTTTAATGATAATCACAATTAGCAACAATACCAAAACTTCAAATATTTATTTTATCTTGATAGAAAAAGCAAGAGAGCAAAAGCAACTGGGAAGATATGAAGCTAATAGAATAGCTTGAGTTTCAGAACATAATTACTTAATGATTATGTTTTGTTCATTAAGATAAACTATTGAACTTTGACAGCATGGACTGTGAACCTGTAACATTTTGTAAAATGTTGTTGTTGTTTTCCAAATGAACCACAACTCTGAGTTTTATGCTCAGATATGGTTCAAACAGCATACTAGACAAGATAAATATGAGATTGGCTAATTTTTGGTTGAATTTTTGTGGAAAACCGGCTGGAGGGGTTGGGGGTGGGAGGCACTGTTCTCCAGTGGTTCTCCTCCTACCTCTCTGGTCGGTCGCAGTCGGTGTTAGTGGGGGGCCAGAGGTCGACTCCGAGGTCTCTCCCTTGTGGGGTGCTTCAGGGGTCGGTCCTCTCCCCCCCTGCTATTTAATATCTACATGAAACCGCTGGATGAGATCATCCAAGGGCATGGGGTGAGGTATCATCAGTACGCTGATGATACCCAGCTTTACATCTCCACCCCATGTCCAGTCAACGAAGCAGTGGAAGTGATGTGCCGGTGTCTGGAGGCTGTTGGGGCCTGGATGGGTGTCAACAGACTCAAACTCAACCCGGATAAGATGGAGTGGCTGTGGGTTTTGCCTCTCAAGGACAATTCCATCTGTCCTTCCATTACCCTGGGGGGGGGAATTATTGACCCCCTCGGAGAGGGTCCGCAACTTGGGTGTCCTCCTCGATCCACAGCTCACATTAGAGAACCATCTTTCAGCTGTGGCGAGGGGGGCATTTGCCCAGGTTCGCCTGGTGCACCAGTTGCAGCCCTATTTGCTACCTTTGAAAAGTGTTCGGAAACTCCAGATCGTGCAGAATGCAGCTGCGAGAGCAGTCATGGGCTTACCTAGGTATGCCCATGTTTCACCAACACTCCACAGTCTGCATTGGTTGCCGATCAATTTCCGGTCACAATTCAAAGTGTTGGTTATGACCTTTAAAGCCCTTCATGGCATTGGACCAGAATATCTTCGAGACCGCCTTCTGCTGCATGAATCCCAGCGACTGATTAGGTCCCACAGAGTGGGCCTTCTCTGGGTCCAGTCAACTAAGCAATGTCGGTTGGCAGGCCTTCTCTGTGGCGGCCCCGGCCCTCTGGAACCAACTCCCCCCAGAGATTAGAACTGCCCCTACTCTCCTTGCCTTTTGTAAGATCCTTAAAACCCACCTTTGTCGTCAGGCATGGGGGAACTGAGACATCTCCCCCGGGCATATACAATTTATGAATGGTATGTTTGTATGTATGTTTGTTTAGTAAATGGGGTTTGTAAATATTTTAAACTACAATTTAGATTTGTTATGAATTGTTTTATTTTGTTGTGAGCCGCCCGAGTCTGCGGAGAGGGGCGGCATACAAATCTAAATAATAAATAAATAAATAAATAAATAAATAAATAATGAATGAATGAATGAATGAATGAATAAATAAATAAATAAGTTGTTTCCAAATGTAGTGTGAAGCAGCCCACAAATTAGCCAAACTTTAGGCTAAGACATATAAGCCCATGGTTCAATTTGTACATGCTGTACAAGTCTAGATAATTACTTAGAAATTGTATTTGCATTTAGAAAATCCATCAGCATGAATTTATTTTATCGGGATCTGAGTGCTAGAGTATAGTGGGTGTACATCTTTGGGATACTGTTTTCTGTGATTATTTGGGTTTTAGTCATATTAAATTGTTGATTGTTTTTAAGGTTTTGAATTATTCATTGATAGTGTTGGCTTGCTCATGAACATAGTGCAAGGCCACCCAGTTTGGGGACTCTTTAAGTACTGCAAAGGAATTTGGCTGAATAGTTCCTGTTTAGCTATTTATCAGTTCAAAATCATACTTTCTAAGGAGTATTTGATTTTGGAGTAAACGATTTTAACCTTAAAAAATTAAACCTATATTAAAGGGTTAAATAGCTCCTTCCATCCATCCTTTGCTTATTCCAATTTCCAGTTGATTGGGTAGTTTTTGTCTTTTTAAAAACAAATATTCAGAAGGGTGTGTGGGAAAACTCTCATTGTAACATTACTCTGACAACACAATTATTTTAAAGCTGTCAAACTGTAGTTATTCATGGATGTTAGCTATCTTACAGTTAAGTTACGTGAAAACTGAGTAAATCTGAAACTGGCATTTTCTAATCTTGAAGGCCCTCTGTTAATAAAATCAATTTGGCTTATTTTGTCATTTCATTTTCTTAAGGTGCTGTTTTTGCTTTCTTAATATAGACGTTGTCCAGTTACTGTCTAGAGAATTTCATTTCCCAAGAAAATGTGGTGCTTCATCTAAGGAATGTAAGCAAATCGAAGGAACAGCTGGGTTGCATATTTTTGATGTTTGTTTCTTCATTCCAGACTATCCTTGCCCCATATCATCACTATAATCGGTGGAGTTAATTCACATGTCAGTAATTTCTTCCCACCTTCTATTTCACACCCATGACTAAAAGTTCACCCTGTAAACTTCAGTACAATGACATGCAGGTCGTCCTTGGGAGCCTGACCATTGCAAATGGAAGTTGTGATGGTCGTAAAGCAGGTTATTCATAGAATAGAATAGAATAGAATTTTATTGGCCAAGTGTGATTGGACACACAAAGAATTTGTCTTGGTGGATATGCTCTCAACCTACATAAAAGAAAAAGATACATTTGTCAAGAATCATGTGGTACAACACTTAATGATTGCCATAGGGGTCAAAACATTTTGGCAAACATACTCATCATTTGTAAAGTAAACCTGGTGTTCACTATGGGACATCTTAATTGAAAACCAGCAGTATATTTACTTTGTTACATTTTGGTTTAAATCACAGTCATGTGACCATGGGGTACTGCAAATGATCTTAAATGTGGACCAGTTGTTGTGAATCCAAAATATAATCACATGATCATAGGGTGCACACACAGCCATCAGAACAGGCCCAATTCAAAGTGCTGGTTATAACCTACAAAGCCCTACATGGCTTAGAACCAGATTATCTTCAGGACCGTCTTCTGCCGCATGTATTCCAGTGGCCAGTTAGGTCCCACAGAGTTGGCCTTCTCCAGGTCCCGTCAGCCAGACAATGTTGACTGATAGGAGCCTAGGGGAAGAGCCTTCTCGGTAGCGACCCCAGCCTTCTGGAACAAACTCCCTACAGAGATACATACCACCCCCTCCCTCTTGGTCTTTTATAAAGCTTTAAAAACCTACCTTTGCCAGCGGGCATGGAGGCCGTGAGTGATGAGACTGTCTCTGGCCGATACGAGATATGATTGGATTGGATGAATGTGTGTGAGTGTACATGGGGTCTTTTAAAATGTTTTAGTATTTTTTTCATATTTTAGAGTTATTAGATTTTGTACATATTGTTATATTCAATGTTGTACTTCGCCCTGAGTCGCCTCAAGAAGGGTGGCATAGAAATCTAATTAAATAAATAAATAAATAAATAAATAAATAAATAAATAAGCACCTTTGGGAAGGCAGTGTTGTAAATTCAAACATTTACTAAGCAACTTGTGATGTGCCAAGAAGGAGTGTGCATAAGTACATCAGCGTGCCTACCATCCCCTGTCCTAATGTTTCTCTCTTCCTAGTATCATGTGTTGTGGTTGGCTCTGGGCCAGTTCCTGCTCAGAGGACTGTGGGTGTTGGTTTGGGAGAATCCTCTCGTTATCAGAGACTGGTTTTGCTGCCAACAGCTTCGGACAGTGAGGATTCTGTGTCAAGGGCAGATTCTGGGAGTGAAGCAGGATTGGATGATGAGGTAGTTACAGGCAGCCCATTAGCTAATGACCCCATTAGAGAATCATCATTAGATTCAGAGGAAGAGGGATTAAAAGATGCTCATAGGCGCAGGTTTATGACGAGAAGGGAACAATTGTGCAAGTATGATAGAAAATAAGGGAGAACACCTGTGGCTGGGTCAATTAGGCTAATGGGGCTGCTAATAAATTGCCAGCATCGCTGAGAGCGTGCGTGGGAGATTAACCATTTGGTGAGAGATGAGTGCTGTTTGATTTTGGACTGCTTCAGGATTTACCAGAATTTTTTGAATATTTTACCATTAAGTACAGCTTGAGGACTCTTGAAGGGGGGTGGCTGTGATGTCTTCACAGCTGCCTTTATCTGCTCAATATAATGAAGATCCTTTGATAATACTAGTCACCTACAATCTATTGCCAACATCTTATCACGTATAGTTGAAATGCATGAAATCATATAGATATGCATTCATTGGGGGAGGGATTAAGAGGAGCTAAATGACAATTGCAGCATTACATTGCATTAATGTGATGCAAGCTCAGGGGTGGGCTGCTGCCTGGATGGGGGGGGGACACACACACTGGGGTAGCGAAAATGGAGCTCCACCCCAGAGCACTCAATTTACACTGGAAGATGTTGAAAGAAAATGCAGGGCGTCCTGCATAAACCACGGCCGCAGTGTGGTAGTAAAAAATTTGGTAGCCCTTCACTGTGCAAGCTCCACCACGTTTGGACATTCACTATGATGTCGTATGCTCTTGATATAGGGCCTGAGTTTCTCCCTCCAACATTCCTTTTTTGCCTTCGGTAGCTTTAAATGTCTGGAAGGAAACAAGAGGAGGAGGAGGACGAAGAGGAGGAGAAGGGTTTTCTGAGTCCACATGTGGCTCTGC
The DNA here is from genome assembly GCF_031021105.1 of Erythrolamprus reginae. NCBI lineage: Eukaryota > Metazoa > Chordata > Lepidosauria > Squamata > Dipsadidae > Erythrolamprus > Erythrolamprus reginae. Next base: position 225,336,303 of record NC_091952.1, read on the forward strand.
TGGTGAAACACTGTCATTCACAGAGATAAAGATCTCCGTCATCCTTTACCCCTTAAAACAAATCATTTTCAGGTAAAACATATTTAAAATAATTGAAAGCAAAACATTAAATTGGGAACAGATGTTTCAAATTGACCTAGGAATATTGAAGTACTTTGGTAACGAATACACAGAGCTCACTTTTCTGAAACGCAGCCAGGTTTCCTAAAGAGCACATATTTTGTAAGGCTTGTCTCTCTTTCCTCACGTTACATAAATGAAAAGATTCTCTGCTTGATCAGAGGTGACCTATGCAAAAGAGATTATCTACAGTTAGGCACGCAGTAAAAAATTAATTCTATCCATATTGGAGGACAGCCTTCAGACGAATTTCCTGCCAAGCTCTGAGAATTCATTGTTGCATTCCCTTCAACTCCAAATTTTTCAATTGAGTTTTGGAGGAGGAAGAAGAGGATGAGGAGGAGGGGGAGGGGGGAGGGAGAGGAAGCCAACACAATCCTAAACTGCATCAACAGGGGAATACACTCCAAGACCAGGGAAGTCTTAATACCACTCTACTATACCCTGGTTCGACCACACCTGGAGTACTGTATTCAGTTCTGGTCACCACACTTCAAAAGAGACATTGAAACCCTGGAGAAGGTGCAAAAAAGAGCAACCAAGATGATTAAGGGACTGGAAATCAAGACTTACGAAGAGAGACTGAGGGAACTGGGCATGGGTAGCCTAGAGAAAAGGAGGGCCAGAGTGGACATGATAGCAGTCTACAAGTATATGAGGGGATGTCACAGAGAGGAGGGGATCCCTTTATTCTCCAGGGCACCAGAGGGCCGGACGAGGAACAATGGCTGGAAGCTGACTAAGGAGAGATTCAACATGGAGATAAGGAGGAACTTCCTGACGGTCAGAGTGATCAACCAATGGAACAACCTACCAGCGGACATTGTGAATTTCAACACTCTGGACATTTTTAAGAGAAGATTGAACTGCCATTTGACTGGTGTGCTATAGAGTTCCTGCTTGGGCAGGGGGTTGAATTGGATGGCCTTCATGGTCCCTTTCAACTCTAACAATAAATACAGAAGAGTATGAGACTGAAGATACACAATTGTATGCTAGATACAATGTTATTTAAACAGCTTATGTTGGATAAGATAATTTGCAAACGACTGTCAAAAAAAAAATGTGTGACAGTATACAATTTTTAAAAAATGAAAAATTGATTTCCAAATAAGATGAAATGAATGGAGGGTGGGGAAAAACAGAAACCATTTGAATAAACTGGTTTAAAGATTTCCATGATTTGCACTTACTGTATATCAAAACGCATAATCAAAACGTCTTGAAAAATTCCATCAAGGAAAATTTCTCAGAGGATATATTTTAAAAAAAATGCAAGCCTTTATTGCTATGTGATTGATCTGAAATCACTTTTTTTTAAATTCAGAAGGGATGAATTCTCATTTTATTTCCAAATTCTCATCCTTTTTCTTACATGGATCATAGCTATGTGAACAAAAAGCTGAAATAGCTTCCTTACCTTTTCATGCCATGAAGACCAGAAAGCTCCATCTCATATCTACATATACAGTGTAGAAACATGTAGTAAGTCAGGCTTTGTACTGACCACGGACAAGGGTTCAAGGGCATGCAAAAACCTACGTACTTCAGTAACAATTTCTAAATAGGGTTTATGGATCCAGCATCATATACGGCAATGCATTTTTTTCTGATTTCTTTTTCCTCTGGGCATATGCAGAAGCAGAGTTTCTGACATTGCACATGTGCCACCGTCTTGTTTTTGGCTCTTTTGGGGCATTTTTGGCACTTTGCACATGTGCGCCCATCAGTGAGAAGAAGCGAACTAGCGGTGACATAAGTAGAACGCACCCTTGAATGTATGTGTTTATGCAAACTTTTGGTTAATCCCATTAGCTGCTGAACATTAGGCAGGGGAAAAAAATAGATGAAAGGAACTGGAGATTTATATTTTTAGATGCAAATGCAACAGAAACAATTGGCTTAAGTAAATAACTGCTTTAGCACAAATTAATTTTCTAAAAAGGAAATGAGTGAATTATTTTGCCGTCTACATAGCTATTCATGGCCACTAATGTGAGCTGAACATAGGACGATGCACACACACACAAAAAAAGTGTGATATTGCTCCCCTGGGTGTGGAAAGTTAATTGCAATCTTAATTGCAACTTAGAATAGAAGAGCAATAATTTGGTACTGCTCTTATGACCACATCTCATCACATTATATTTATATTTGCATGCATTTCATACCATATTATTGAATAACAAAGCAAAAGGAAAGAAACTTCTTAATCTTTCAAATGCGAAGTGTGGCCACATTGCTAAACCTTTCTCAAGCAAATGCTTCTGTGAGGTGGAATTGCTATTCATTTCATAACAGTATATTAATAAGGGTTTTTATTTTTCGTGATCTGAATTTAGGTCTTTGACTTTGAGGCAATGAGTTATGAGTGTCTGTACATCAACTCCCCCGATCTTTCAAATCTGAAAGGTGTTTTCATTTTTCAGTTATAGTCACTGTGGCTAAAGCCAAGTGACATTTTTGGTGTTATGAATTGTACAACACATCTTTGTTAATCCAACATTTATAAATTTCTTATAAAGCATGTCAATGATAAACATTTATTTTAGTTATTTAATTTCATTGTCCTAGAATGTAATATATATGTGTATGTATGTGAATATATATATATTCTTAATAATGCAAGCAAGAAAATTTGTTTTGCTAAGCATTAATAATGTGAATAAAATTATGTGTTTTCCAACAGTGCTATCAGCACTAAAAGCATTTAAGTTACTTAATATCTGTTGCAGATGTTATTTTAAATTAAAATCCATGAGCATTATATATATTTCCTTTCACTCATATCTCCCTCTACCAAAAATTGAGGTTAAAAGCTAGGATTGGGGAAACTTGGAGGATAGAAGTTAGGCAGCTGATGGAACTAGAGACTGGTCTGGAGATTAGGAATAAGAGTCAGCTACTAAAAAAAAAAATACAAGGGCTTCACTTCATCTGAAGAGGTAGAAACTGCTAAACAAAGGATAGCTACCAGGGTAAGGAGATAATCTAGAGAAGCAGAAACCAAAAGAAGATAAATGCCTATTCTCTATTCATTCTTTACCTAAATGATCTTAGTGATCATATTATAAGTAACTGCCTTCTCTTTGTTGATGATGTTAAACTACTCAACGCCACCAACTATACTTCTACCCTTCAATGTATCCTTTAATGTAGACCACATATCACAATAGTCTGATAATTCTTCAAATTCTCAACCAATAAATGCTCTATCTTACATATTGGCAAAAAGAATCAGAACACAAAATACAAACATGGAGGAGACAACTTTGTAGATAACTCTCACTCTGTTAAGGACCTTGGAATGCTCATATCTAAACCTAAGTGCCAGAGCTTATTGTAACAACATTGTCAAACAGGCACTAAGGCACTAAACATTTGCCAGACCAATCCTCGAATATAGCCCATCTGTCTAGAATACATTGTATTGGGCATTAATACAATTGAGAGAGTCTAGAAATATTTCACAAGAAGTGTCCTCCAGTTTTCTGCTCGCAACAGAATACTTTATTCCCCCAGACTTGAAATTTTGGGCTTAGAAAACGCTAAGTCGCCTTTGGTCTGATCTAAATGTAGTTCATAAAATTATCTACCACAATGTCCTACTGGTCAATGGATACTTCAGTTTCAATCACAAAAACACACATGCACAAAATACATTCAAACTCAATGTAAACCACTCAAAACTCGACTGCAGAAAATACAACTCCAGCAATAGAAGGATCAATGCATGCAATTCATTAGCTGACTCTGTGGTTTCTTCCCAAACCCTCAAAACTTTAACTAGACTGTCTACAGCCAACCTCACCCCATTCCTAAGAAGTCTATAAGGGCATGCATAAGTGCACCATTGTGCCTACTGATCCTGTCCTACTGTCCTATTGTCCAAATTTACCTATACCTACTTGCAGAGGTGGGCTGTTGCCTAGACTGGGGAGCGGGGCACAGGGGGTAGTGAAAATGGAGCTGCACCTCAGAGCACCCAATTTGCACTGAAAAACGTTGAAAGAAAATGCAGAGCGTCCTGCATAAGCCACGCCCACAGTGTGGTAGTAAAAATGTTGGTACCCTTCACTGCCTACTTGCTTTTATTTATATTTATACCATACCTATTATCTTGTACACATTTTGACAATTAAATAATTATACAAACAAACAAACAATTCCGGTCACAATTCTGGTCACAATTCAAAGTGTTAGTTATGACCTATAAAGCCCTTCATGACATCGGACCAGAATACCTTTGGGACTGCCTTCTGCGGCACGAAGTCCAGCAACCGATTAGATTCCACAGAGTTGGCCTTCTCCGGGTCAATGCCAGTCCTGACCCTCTGGAATCAACTCACCCTGGAGATTAGGACTGCCCCCACCCTCCTTGCCTTTCACAAACTCCTAAAAATCCACCTTTGCTGCCAGGCATGGGGAAATTGATTCCCCTTGGCCACTCTGTTTTATGTATGGTTTGTTTGGGTTGTATAGTGTTTTTAAATCAAGGGTTTTTAACTGTTTTGCTTTTTATTCATTAGATCTGTATTTTGTATTGCTGCTGTGAGCTGCTCCGTCTTCGGAGAGGGGAGGCATACAAATCTAATTAATAATAATAATAATAATAATAATAATAATAATAATAATAATAATAATAATAATAAAAATAAAGTTTTTGTTTCCATAATGTAAAAACGATATTGAGATTCTTAAAAAATCGTGGAGAAAAAGATCGTGGAGAAAAAGAAAGTATGGATCATCGACATCACAATCCCAGGTGACAGCAGAATTGAGGAGAAGCAGCTAGAGAAATTAGTGAAATACGAAGATCTAAAAATCGAGCTGCAACGACTCTGGCATAAGCCCATGAAAGTGGTCCCAGTGGTACTTGGCATGCTGGGCGCAGTGCCAAAGGATCTCAGCAGACATTTGAAAACCATTGGAATTGACAAAATCTCCATCTGTCAATTGCAAAAGGCCGCTTTATTGGGATCGGCAAATATAATTAAAGTCCTAGGTGCTTGGGAAGCGCCCGACTGGTGATGAAATACGAAATCCAGCATAGTGATCTCGTTTGCTGTGTTGTACTGACATAATAATAATAATAATAATAATAATAATAATAATAATAATAATAATAATAATAATAATAATAATAATAAATAATAATAATAATAATAATAATAAAAATAAAATAATAATAATAAAAATAAAATAATAATAATTAAAATAATAATAATAATAATAATAATAATAATAATAATAATAATAATAATAATAATAATAATAATAATAATAATATTATTATTATTATTATTATTATTATTATTATTATTATTAAATAAATAAAGTTTTTGTTTCCAGAATGTAAAAAAAATATTGAGATTCTAAAAAAATACCAAGAAGAGCAACAAAGATGATTAGGAAACTGGAGGCTAAAACCTATGAAGAGCAATTGCCGGAATTGGGTATGTCTAGTTTAATGAAGAAAATGACTAGGGTGACATAATAGCGTTACAGTATTTGAAGGGCTGCCACAAAGAAGAGAGGCTAAACCTATTCTTCAAAGCACATGAAAGCAGAACAAGAAGCAATGGATGGAAATCAAGGAGAGAAGCAACCTAGAACTAAGGAGAAATTTCCTTTCATCCATCAGTTGAATGTCTTGGCTCCAGAAGCTGTCGATAGTCCATTACTACAGATTTTTAGAAAGAGATTAGATAGCCATTTGTTTGGGGAAAAAAACATTTTGCCTGAAGCAGGTGGTTGGACTAGAAGACATCCAAGTTCCCTTTCAATTTCTCATTTCCCTGTTATTCCGTATTCTGTGTATATTTATCAAATACAGTTTGGTGATACAAAGCTCCTACTTAATTATGATTGGATTTTATGCTACTGAAGTCTATTTTGTGTCTACCTCACTTAGCATTCTTATTACATTCCAGTCTATTATAATTTAAAATATCAGAATTTGTATGTACATTTTTTTTCTTTTGGTTTTTGACGATACTTTGCCCAACAGATTCCTACTAGATAAAACGATCATCTCAGCAACTGCATTATTTCCTCTTGACTTCTGACCAAAGTATTGGTGGTAAACATTTATCTACCCCATGGCTTGAGGCCAGAATCTCTTAAAAAGTTATCCTTGCATTCTAGGAGGCACTTGTTTCAATTTCCCCCAAACCAAATAGAAGCAAGACACAGCTACAAGAGCAAAATATACTTTTAGTTCCAGTATTCAACATCTGGAATGCTCTCATTTACACTATGTATATATTTGTTATACTGGAAATCTACAAACCCTTAAAATTCTCCCAGGAGTTTTAATATTGACCAGATGTCGTACTCTGTGATTGCAGAAGGCACAGGGCAAATTTGCTTGGGTGGGTGGGGAATCTGAAATGGGATTCTTTCTCATGCTTTTCCATGTACCATTCTGTTGCCTACAAGGTTTGAGGGCATCTAGGAGTCTTTCTGCACCACTGGATTCAAACCCACTGCTCTATCAATTCATGATTTTCCCTGAGAAATTTCCTGCATTAAAAATGTAAGAAAAAAAAGAAAGTGTTTGGAAAGTTCAGATCGTGCAGAATGCAGCTGTGAGAGCAATCATGGATTTCCCTAAATATGCCCATGTTACACCAACACTCTGCAGTCTGCATTGGTTGCCGATCAATTTCCGGTCACAATTCAAAGTGTTGGTTTTGACCTATAAAGCCCTTCATGGCATCGGACCAGAATATCTCCGGGACAGCCTTCTGCCGCACGAATCCCAGCGACCGATTAGGTCCCACAGAGTTGGCCTTCTCCGTGTCCCGTCGAGTAACCAATGTCGTCTGGCGAGTCCCAGGGGAAGAGCCTTCTCTGTGGCGGCCCCGACCCTCTGGAACCAGCTCCCCCCTGAGATTAAAATTGCCCCCACCCTCCTTGCCTTTCGTAAACTTCTTAAAACCCATCTCTGTCATCAGGCATGGGGAAACTGAAATAACTTCCCCAGGCCTATATTGTTTATGTATGGTGTGTTGTGTGCATGTTTTTAAATTATGGGTTTTTAGTTTAAATTATTAGATTTGTATTACATATTGTTTTGCTACTATTGTTGTGAGCCGCCCCGAGTCTACGGAGAGGGGCGGCATACAAATTTAATAAATAATAAAATAATAATAATAATAAAGGAATCTTGGAAATCAAGGATGTCATCTATGCTGGAATATGTATTTCAAGGGTCCCCATACTTGGCAACTTTAAGACCTTCTGTCAACCAATGTCAACTGGGAAGACAGATTCAATTAACAACAGTGTTTCTAATTTAACAATTACAAATGATTCACTTAACAATTTTAGTGAGAAAAATCACAAAGTTCATAGACTTCATTATCTATTGGCTGTTTAATCTTACTATAACCACACACACACGAGCGAGAGTGAGATTAAAGTACTTATTTTAAGATATGTTTACTATATAAGTACTTAAGATATATTTATAAGTATATATAAATAAGTTTATATATAAGTGTACTTTGATTAACAAATATTAATTTTTATTGTCTTTCTTAATGTAGCAAATATATGAGGCAATATGTGGGTTTTTTTTTAAAAAAAACCCATCTTGGAATATTCAGATTGATTCACTTTTCTTATTAAAGAGCCAGCCTTCTCATTTGAATAGTTACCATGGTTAATTTATAGCTAAGGATATCCCCAAAATAAGGTTATTTTAGAAAGACCTTGTGGTGGCTAGGCAACAATTCTATGCAAATGTTATTTTGTATCACTCTTAGAAAATGGTTAATCTTATCTGCTTTGTTGTCTGTTTTGTTTGCATTGTTTTTCCAACACAAGTTCATGCCATCCTGTTTCTTTACCAGTTTGGGCATAAAACTGAAATTCTGCCCAAAAAACATGTAACTGTTTGTCCTAAAACCCCCACATTCCGCAAAACAAATTAGTCTAATATATGCTATTTTGTGCTATTATTGTCATTAGTTTAAGCTGTTTTTTTCCCAATGAGTTTTCCTTCATATGTGCTTTTGTTGTGAGTGTGTGTTTTTTAATCAGAGAATTGCACTGTAAAATTTAGTGAAGTGTGAAAAGATAATTGTGTTCTGATTTTTAAATTAGCTTGGGAAATGCAAATTAGGTTAAAGTGCAAACCAAATAAATTTCTCCCTATCTCTAGTCACCACTGTAGCCCCACAGCAATACAATAATTTATAAACACTCTGCCCCTTTATCAAAACCAAACCATTCATATTATAGTATTTAATCCAACATGCACAGAACATTGTGTTTGAATGCTGATTATAAAATAATTGCTATGCTGCAGCTTAAAGAGAAAGGACTATGCTTAATTTTCACAAACTTTTATTTTTACGTTTAGGTAAAACTCTTTCTTTTTAGATTCCATAATTCACAAATGAATTGGAACATAAATCCCAAGAAAAATTGCACACCTTTATTCACATATGCCTGCTGCAATATGTAGTAAAACTGCCTCCCATTCAGTCTAATGAGAAGTGTTATTTTGGCTTGTCAGAATCATCAAAATGTAATTAAGTCCATGAAGATTCAGGTAAGTGCAAAAGATATGCAACTAATTAAAAAAAAGAGAGCAGAAGTGGCGATTTTAATCAATTGTTTTATCTATATTTTTGCTTTATTTTTACACATACATATACAGACAGCAAATGACACAATTGCTGTGACATAAAATAGAAATATATAATTTGGGAGGAGATGTGAACAACAAAAAAAGAGTTCCATGAAGATGTGAAACAAAAACAAAAAAGGCAGGGTAAAAGTTCTCAGAACAGAGAATTAATGTATAGCGTACATATGGAAATAATGGCACGGTTGTTTACTCACTGGTTTTAATGATATTCACTTTCTCCGAATCATAATGTGGAAAATGTGAGTGCCAGATGTTAAGCCTTCAGCACAGAAGCAATGAACACTAGAAGGTCCATTGAAATAATTTCTCCTGACACTAAAATATAATGTATCTTTTCCAGTGTCTTATGGGCACATCATTCCGGTTTTTTTGCTCTTGTTGAAAGAATAATTTCTATTTGCAGCTTAGATTTTCATATTTTCACCTTGGTTCAACAACAGATTTACATATTTCCTGGAATCTGCAGATATAAAACCGGTAAAACACGCTGAGCGTTATTAGAGGTAGATTATAATCCATTACTATTGTTTCAATTAGCAATGTAAAAGTGACCTGCAGTGTTCAGATGACCCATTAATGGATTTAAATGCTTTCAAATATTAATGCAGGTTTTCTAAAGATGAATCCCAAACCCATTATTCCTGGAATAACTAGGAGCTGAAAAGCTGGCAATGAATGTGCATTATGTGGAAAGGCTCATGGTTAATTAAATGAATACCTAGCATTGCACTAGTCACTCCAGTGCTACAAAAATTATGTCTCATTGATTTTTACATTCCAAGTCCGTGATTCAATTTACTTCTGCAATTTGTGTCGTTGTATCAATAAAAGAGAGCTTCTTGAAGATGGAAGCATTAGAGAAGGCTAAAGACATTAAGGTCCAATGAAAGCTACACTTTTCTTAGGGATTTCTGCCCCCACCCTCATACTATTGAAATATCATTTGTAGGCAGCACTTTGTTATGTATTATTAATACAATTTTTGTTTGCTTCCATCTGCTCTCTTTATTTCTTTTTATAGACCGAGATTGGAATGTTAGTGATGGCTTCAGGGGGAGGAGGAGCTTTCAATTGCTTTCAGCAGCAAGTTCTCTCACCACCGAGAAGAAAACACAATCAACACAACCTTGTTATTTCATGTTAAATGAACTAGAAGGGCCCCGAGTCTACGGAGAGGGGCGGCATACAAATTTAATAAATAATAATAATAATAATAATAATAATAATAATAATAATAATAATAATAATAATAATTCATAGAGAAACAGGGCACATGGAATAAAAAGTCGGGTAGTTAAATGTAATCATGAAAATGTATTGATATCAGTGTTCCCTCTAATTTTTTTGGGGGGTGGGCGGAAAAGTATAGTGTCTGAGCGGCAGTCCCTTTGGGACTGGGCGGCACAGAAATAATAAATAAATAAATAAATAGATAGATAAATAAACAAATAAATAAACAAAAACAAACAAACAAACAAACAAATAAAAAACCCACCCTGTTTTGCCTCAGAGAATTTCAAAATAAAATACTGTACTGTGTGTCTATAACAGTGAGCTCATAATAGGGCAACTCTATCAATATCAAAATGCCACTTAAATAGTTGAGCTAGTTTCAAACTAGATTTTGATTTTTTTCTCTCTTCCTTACTCCCATTTTTTTTCCTTCCTCTCTTTTTTCTATCTGTTTCTCTCTCTTCCCCTCTTCTTTTCTCTCTCCGTCCCTCTCACTCTTTCCCTCTCGGCTTCTGGGCAAGTTTGGAAAACTCTGATGATGATTTTTAAGTGAGCGATTGCTCACTGCTCAGCTTAGAGGGAACTATGATTGATATATGAGAATATTTTTTCAGGGTGTCCAGGGGGAAAGCATTTTGAAATTCCCTGATATTTCCTTGACATTTCCCTGTAACTTGCGATCTAGTTAAGATGCATTGGTAGATGACATCATACTAAATGGCTAAACCATGGAGAAATATCGGTAGCTGAGGAAGCAAGTTGATGAGTTATGCTCATTTTTGCTTGAATCTGCCAGACAGTGCGATCCGGATTTTTTACATGACTTTTTCCCTGATTTTTAAACATTTTAATAGTTTGGTTTCCCCCCCTGATTTATTCCATTTTTTTCACGAATTCCCTGATAATTTCCTGATATTTCCTGCACCGCTGATTTCCCTGATAATTCCCTGATTTCCCTGTTTTCCAGGTTTGCAGGACACCCTTTTATTTTTAATTGCAGCTACGTTATTCAGTTTAAAAAGACTACCGTAGTGTGATTTGATAATCCACATTTGTATTTTTTTTAAAAAAAATTAAAAATCCTATCGGATCGAAAACATTTTTATGGCTCTCTGCAAAAGGTATATTTTATCAACAAGAAGTTTGCTGATTTTTCTTTCCTAGGTGAGAATATTCCTTTTGTTCTAAAAAGCCATTCTGGAGTAGGAAGGGATACAGAATTGAGTGTGTTTGAAAGACCTTCCATGCAAAAAGTGAAATGCTTCTGCTATATGCAAACAATAGCTTTTGCTTTAGAGGAAAATGGGATTCTCTCCTGCAAGTGATCTGTGTGGGTTGTAATTGATCATCCTTTTGCACTCCCAGATGCATTTGTGGTTCATTCCTTCAAACAGTTCTGAAGCTGGGGTCCCCCTTGGTAGATGGGGATAATATATGAAAGTGATTCTGTACATTGTTAAAACCAGGGGCATTTTCAAAACCACTTAATGGATGTCCAGTTAGAATATTCCCACTACACAAATGAATCTATAGTCTACTTATAGGCTATTTGATTTTCTTGGGGGGGAAAAAGAGTACTTAACAGCAAAGTTGTTTAGATGAATGGAAACTAGGCCTGTGGTATTCTTTTAATTTCAGAAAGATGAAGATGGAGCATGCTGCTTGGAATAGGTCACTGGCTATTTCTCATTAAGGTGGAAGTCCTTAGAGATTTTCAAAAAATCAATATGTCCAACCACTGGTAAACAAAGACGAGTGTTTGAGCTGACCAGCCATAGACAATCCCCAAAACATAAATTTAGGAGAATGAAAAAGCTGAGGTAACAACTGAGGAATAATTTCTGAGACATATTGTTCTTGGAGGTTGTCACTTCTGTGTGCAATTAACAGCCAACTTGAACACACTTTGGTTGTGGAATGTTCTCAGACAGGTTATCCAGGAGAATTCCTGGAGAATGGAAGAGAAGGGAAGATCAAAATGGTAGCTTTTTATGAGTGTGGTATATGCAGCACGTGTAAAAATACCTGCCTCCATTATTTTTTTCATCTTTCTTTCCCCTGATGGATGCCCTGCTTAAATCCTATTAAAACATTTAGCAGGAGCTCATATTAATAATATACTTAATATAAAAGGATACAGGAAGTGAAGAGACCCCAGTCCTCATATGAAGAGCATGAAAGTTTTTTTAAAAAAAAATCTCCTGTCCAAATGCATGCTGAGGTGATAGTGGTTTCGTTGCTCACAGAATGAACAAGGTACGAGCCCTTCTTTCTGATCTCTTGACCTAATTTATGCTCTGGTTTATGTTCTATGGTTATCATGGCTGCTGGGAACTTATTCATCTCTCAGCTAGGGGTACATAATTCAGGTTTTAGTTTGGGGTTTCTGTTTGGGGTTTCTGTTCTGCATTTGGAAAATCCTGATTATTTTATGTCACATTCAGCTGCATAATCAGGATAAATAAAATCTGATGCCTTGTTTAATATAATGGCTTGTGTTGGCTTGTCTCAGTTAGCTATGCTATGAAGCCTTTGACAATACCGAGCAGAGAATTTTAACAGACCGTGGATGTGTGATAAAGCCAAGACCCAGACTTAGTTAAATAAGTATTATTTACATATAAACAAAATATAAACAATCCAAAATATGCACGTAGCAAATACAGAGCAAAACATAATATAGATAACTAGCACAAAGCTAAATATAATATAGATAAAGCATGAAGCTTATACAATACAGATAAAGCACGCAGCTTATACAAGCACAGAGCTTAGACAGGACTCCCCCCCCCCCCTGGTCTCAGGCAAAAGTAAAGTAACAAGGAAGTGACTGGGCAGAATCATGAGCTTTTATAGCTTCAATGACGACATAGCTCTTCTGAGAGACCATGAGTTCTAATCCAACCTTACGCACAAAAACAGCTGGGTGACCTCAGGACAGTCTTTCTCTCAGCCCTAGGAAGCAGGCAATGTAAAACAATTTCTAAAGTTGTTTTTAGGTCCCTTCCAACTCTGTTATTTAAAGAGAAGTTATAAAAGAAGAGAACACCAACAGCAATCACACAGAGTGGGTCTTCTCTGGGGCCGTCAACTAAACAATGCCACTTGGTGGGACCCAGGGGAAGAGCCTTCTCTGTGGCGGCCCTGGCCCTCTGGAACCAACTCCCCCCAGAGATTAGAATTGCCCCCACCCTCCTTGCCTTTCGTAAACTACTTAAAACCCACCTCTGCCGCCAGGAATGGGGGAACTGAGATACTCTTTCCCCCTAGGCAGTTACAATTTTATGCATGGTATGTCTGTATGTCTGTTTGGTTTTTATTATAATGGGTTTTTAATTGTTTTTAGTATTGGATTATTATTATATTCTGTCTTATTATTGCTGTTAACCACCCAGAGTCTTCGGAGAGGGGCGGCATACAAACCCAATAGATAGATAGATAGATAGATAGATAGATAGATAGATAGATAGATAGATAGATAAATAATAAAAGCTCAAAAATGTTTCCAAGAGAAATGAAAAAGAAATTCTCAATCTTCCTGGGAATAGCATATGGAAACAGAAAATCTGAGCGATTGCAAATCAGGTTTTAGGTCATTGTAATCTATTTGCAAAGATTCCCTCTTTGCATACAGTATAACATAATAGATTTCATTTACAAAAAGTTCTTTCTGTCTGAATATTTATGACCAGTCTTGTTACAATAGTTATGAGTTTAGTAAATCCATTACCTATTTTTGAACAAGTGCCTATAAAGCAGAGAACCCTTGCAGTTCAGAGGTGGGTTCCTATCGGTTTGGACCGGTTCTATAGAACCAATAGTAGGAATTTCCCCCCGCATGTCCAATCGGTAGCAATGGCTAGCTGGCCACACCCCTGAACCAGCTCTCTTGGAGGTACCATAGATGCCGCCATCTTGTTTTTTGCTTCTGCACATGTGCAGAAGCTGAGCTTTTAGCATTGCATGTGCGTGCATGAACCAGCAGCAAGGTAAGACAGAACCTACCCCTGTTGCAGTTCCAACATCTGTCTGCAACAGGCTGCTTTCAAAGGCTTCTGAGAAAAATGCCTGGAAATTAGTGTTCCGCTACCTGATCGAAGATAAGCTTAAATTGCTGTGTGTCTCAAACACATTGTTGATATCGAAGCTTTCAACTACGACGATGGCTTAACTTTGCCTCACTTTCACTCACAAAAGAGTATTATTCATTAGAATAAATTCACATGCTGTTAAATTCATTTATATAGCCAGAAGCTCATAAAAAGAATATAGACGAAAGAGCAAGCTGAATAATGAGATCTAATCTATGTAAAATAAGCCCCAGAAGAAATGTCCTTTACTTTGATAATATCCCTTGAAACAAGATCCCCCACTGAAAATCACAATAAAATGAGAGCTTGGGAAAACTCACCAGCAAAGTGAGGTTGCCTTCCTAAAAATAATAGCTCCCCAAGCCAACCGACCTCATGATCCTAAAGAGCATTTTTCATTAAGAGCAATAAAATCTCTTCGATTTCCTGAAGTTACTGGGAAAATAGAAATGGGGAATGGGGAAGGGGGGGTCCCCGTATCTACCCACTCTTTATTAAAATGTACAGATGAAATCTCAGCTTGTGGTCTACATAGAAAAAGGATCCAAAAGTCCATTCAGAAGAAGACAATGGCTCAACTCCAGCTTTGTATCAAGTATATTTGACTAGGAGTTTTTGCTCTCTGGTGCTGGAGCAGATTGATAGGTCATGAGACAGCTAGCAAATACACTGCAGGGGGTTCATCCCCACAATATTTACTAGTTATTTGTGGGTCTAAAGAGTCGAAACAGCTTACTGGAAATTTCTCATAAAGATTGTGATAGAGTGCCTACATTTTAAAGGTTTTCTCCCTTCACATAGTTCTTTAAAAACTAGATTTCAATTACGGTATTGTATTGTTTTCATGAAGACATAAAAGGTTGGTAGAAAACCAAGAAAGCAAGCATAATAAAACCAGATTATGTATTTTCATAATTTTTCAAATGCCATTCTGATTATAGACTGTTTTGACATAGAAACATAGAAGTCTGACGGCAGAAAAAGACCTCATGGTCCATCTAGTCTGCCCTTATACTATTTTCTGTATTTTATCTTAGGAGGGATATATGTTTATCCCAGGCATGTTTAAATTCAGTTACTGTGGATTTATCTACCACGTCTGCTGGAAGTTTGTTCCAAGGATCTACTACTTTTTCAGTAAAATAATATTTTCTCATGTTGCTTTTGATCTTTCCCCCAACTAACTTCAGATTGTGTCCCCTTGTTCTTGTGTTCACTTTCCTATTAAAAACACTTCCCTCCTGAACCTTATTTAACCCTTTGACATATTTAAATGTTTCGATCATGTCCCCCCTTTTCCTTCTGTCCTCCAGACTATACAGATTGAGTTCATTAAGTCTTTCCTGATACGTTTTATGCTTAAGACCTTCCACCATTCTTGTAGCCCGTCTTTGGACCCTTTCAATTTTGTCAATATAACTATGACTATATAATCAAGTTGATATATATGAAATTATTATTATTATTATTATTATTATTATTATTATTATCATCATCATCATCATCATCATCAACATCATTATTATTATTTATTAGATTTGTATGCCGCCCTTCTCTGAAGACTCGGGGCGGCTCACAAAATACAAAAGACAACACGACAACAAATCTAATTAATTAAAAATTACTACTAAAATCCCATATATATTAAAATCAGTCAGCCAACTCATTCACAACCACACATTACAACTCATAAACAAAGGAAGGGGGCTTGATCTAATTTCCCCATCCCTGGCGACATAAATGAGTCTTGAGACTCTTGCGAAAGGCGAGGAGGGTGGGGGCAGTGCAAATCTCTGGAGGAAGCTGATTCCAGGGGGCCGGAGCCACCACAGAGAAGGCTCTTCTCTGTAAATAGTATGTAATAAAACAAAGATATCTGTACTTTTGATACCAAAAACCCTGGTTTTTTAAAAAAATGTTGACATTTAAATATAAGTGTCTTTGGGCTTCAATGCCCATATAACGTTTAGGATGTAGGATTAATCTTGCATCTGGAAATTGTGAATGGTCCAACACTGAAAGTTTTATTAAAAGATTGGACAACCATTTGCTTGAAATGGTATAGGATAGTAATGGTGAAACTATTTTGGTCTGCATGCCAAAAAAGTGTGTGCATGTGCTAGCAGGCACGCATGTTCCCACAGCCATTTTATTTTCTTAGCATTTATAATGTTTATACAAATGTATTGAAAGTTTAATGTTGTTGTTGCTGTTTAGTGTTTTGTGTTTTTTTTAAAAATGCAATAAAAATATTTTTTAAAATAAATTACTAAATGAATGCTTGTAAGTCAAGCACTATCTGCACTAATTTGAAAATTGCATCTTTACATCATCCACTGAAAGTATTGCCACTGTACTCCACGAAGTCTTTATTTATTTATTTATTTATTTATTTTGTCCAAAACACAATGAGGGTTTTAGTGGGTATATATCTATATACACATAGTAAAATACATGATGAAGGTTAGAGAGGAGATACTCATAGTAAAATATATCTAAGAAAGAATAGAAAAGAAGATATAGTAATAGAAGATATCAATGAAAGAATAGAAGAGATATAGGAATAGAAGAAAGGTATAGGAGATATAGGAGAGCAATAGGACAGGGGACGGAAGGCACTCTAGTGCACTTGTACTCGCCCCTTACTGACCTCTTAGGAATCTGGATAGGTCAACCGTGGACAATCCAAGGGTAAAGTGTTGGGGTTTGGGGATGACACTATGGAGTCCAGTAATGAGTTCCACGCTTCGACAACTCGGTTATGAAGTCATATTTTTTACAGTCAAGTTTGGAGCGGTTAATATTAAATTTAAATCTGTTGTGTGCTCTTGTGTTGTTGTGGTTGAAGCTGAAGTAGTCGCCGACAGGCAGGACGTTGCAGCATATGATCTTGTGGGCAATACTTAGATCTTGTTTAAGGCGTCTTAGTTCTAAACTTTCTAGGCCCAGGATTGAAAGTCTAGTCTCGTAGGGTATTCTATTTCGAGTGGAGGAGTGAAGGGCTCTTCTGGTTAAGTATCTTTGGACATTTTCAAGGGTGTTAATGTCTGAGATGCGATATGGGTTCCAAACAGATGAGCTGTATTCGAGGATGGGTCTGGCAAAAGTTTTGGAAGCTCTGGTAAGTAGTGTGAGATTGCCAGAGCAGAAGCTACGTAGGATTAGGTTTACAACTCTTGAAGCCTTCTTGGCTATGTTGTTGCAACACTTTTTCTTAACACATTTGTACAATTAGGCCATGAAGCTCATTTCTAGTAAATTGTTTCGACCTAGTCTTCCCCAGCAGCACGAAGCCAAGTCCTTGTCCCAATAAACTCTTTTATTTAATTTACAGTGAATTCCTCTCCAGCAAAATCTTTCCTCTCCCACAGTCTTTCAAGGTAGTTAATTATATCTCAAGGTGTTCCAATATCAGGAGTTGCCACCAAGAAGAGGGAGTTAACCTATTCTCCAAAGCACTTGAAGGTAGAACAAGAAGCAATGGGTGGAAACTAAACAAGGAGAGAAGTAACTTAGAACTAAGGAGAAATTTTTCTGACACTTAGAACAATTAATTAGTGGAACAGCTTGCCTCCAGAAGTTATGAATGTTCCAATATGTGTAAGAATGTTCCAGTTTGTAAGAAGATGTTGGATAACCATTTGTCTGAAGTAGTGTAGGGTTTTCTACCCAAGCAGGGTTTGGACTAGAAGACCTCCAAGTTCCCTTCCAACTCTGTTATTATTATAACTATTACTAAACTTATCAGGCTTGGAGAGTGGCCAGGCTACTATTTTTCAGACACCGCAATACTTGGCAAAAGTGCAGAAATGGATTGTCTCCTGCAAAGTCCATTTCCCCACACTCCTCTTTTATTCTCTCTGGGAGGGTCAATCATTGTCCCCCTATGGCAGTGATGGTGAACCTATGGTACAAGTGCCACAGGTGGCACGCGGAGCCATATCTGCTGACACACAAACTGTTGTCCCAATGTGCATGTATATGCCAACCAGTTGATTTTTGGCTTTCACAGAGGCTCTGAATCTGCTGCCAGCTCTGCTAGCCCCTGAGAGGCCACAACATAAATATATTGATAGTCTTCCACTTACAACAGTTTGTTTGGGACTGTTCGAAGTTACAACAGTACTGAAAAAAGTGACTTATGACTGTTTTTCAAACTTATGACCATTGTCATAAGAATTCAGACAATTGGAAACTGATTCATATTTTTAAAGTCTTTTTAATCATATTAATTTTAGATTTATTGCTGTGGTTTTTGATATGCTGTGAGCAGCCCCCAGTCCTGGGAGAAGGGCGGTACACAAATCCAATAAATAAATAAATAAATATTTATGACTATTGCAGAGTAATGTGATCCCTTTTTAATGACCTTATGCAGTGAAGAAATGTCATATTCAGCACTACCAGTGTTCTCTCCCAGGTTGTTGCAGGCACGTGTGCATCCAACAGATGCGCACGCACCCATCGGTGCAAGATTTGGCTTCAGTGCCTTTGCAGCAAGCAAAATCTTGTGTGAGGACATGAGATTTCGGTGATTTTTGCTGATATTTTTGCTTCTGCGCATGCACAGAAGCCAAAAAAATAGAGAAAATTCCCCAAATCTCACTTACGTGAATGTCTCATGCGGGAATTTGCTTGCTGTGCATACGCAGCAGCCAAATTTCACACAAGGTCACAAGCACATGCGTCGGGGACATGCAGCTGCATGCACATCCCGAAAGTCACTACCGAAGCGTAGCACCTGACCGTTCTGGTAGCAGGCCACCTGTGACCTTATGACAAGCAAAGTCAATGGGGAAGATAGATTCATGTAACCAGCCGCTATGGCAGTGATTCCCGTAACAAATGTGGCAAAAAAGTCATAAAATGGGTAATGCAGTGGTACCTCTACCTAAGAACGCCTCTACTTACGAACTTTTCTAGATAAGAACCAGGTGTTCAAGATTTTTTTGCCTCTTCTGAAGAACCATTTTCCACTTACAAACCCAAGCCTCCGAAACTGTAACTGGAAAAGGTAGGGAGAAGCTTCCGTGGAGCCTCTCTAGGAATCTCTGGGAGGAAACAGAGCTGGAAAAGGCGGGGAGAAGCCTCCGTCGGGCCTCTCTAGGAATCTCCTGGGAGGAAACAGGGCCTCCACCCTGCCTGTGGTTTCCTCTATCACACACATTATTTCCTTTTACATTGATTCATATGGGGAAAATTGCTTCTTCTTACAAACTTTTCTACTTAAGAACCTGGTCACAGAACGAATTAAGTTCATAAGTAGAGGTACCACTGTACCTATTTGAAAAAATAGGTATTTGTCACTTGGCAACATAAATGTTGGGCTCCGTTGTCATAAGTAGAATGTTTGATATTCCAAGTTGAGGTGCTGCTTTAATTTGGTGATCAGTATTAGGATGACCTTGCTTAATAATGCTCTGTCATGAGAGGATTAAGGATCAAATTATAGAGAAACATAGAAACATAGAAACATAGAAGACTGACGGCAGAAAAAGACCTCTTGGTCCATCTAGTCTGCCCTTTTACTATTTCCTGTATTTTATCTTAGGATGGATATATGTTTATCCCAGGCATGTTTAAATTCAGTTACTGTGGATTTACCAACCACGTCTGCTGGAAGTTTGTTCCAAGGATCTACTACTCTTTCAGTAAAATAATATTTTCTCATGTTGCCTTTGATCTTTCCCCCAACTAACTTCAGATTGTGTCCCCTTGTTCTTGTGTTCACTTTCCTGTTAAAAACACTTCCCTCCTGAACCCTATTTAACCCTTTAACATATTTAAATGTTTCGATCATGTCCCCCCTTTTCCTTCTGTCTTCCAGACTATACAGATTGAGTTCATTCAGTCTTTCCTGATACGTTTTATACTTAAGACCTTCCACCATTCTTGTAGCCCGTCTTTGGACCCGTTCAATTTTGTCAATATCTTTTTGTAGGTGAGGTCTCCAGAACTGAACACAGTACTCCAAATGTGGTCTCACCAACGCTCTATATAAGGGGATCACAATCTCCCTCTTCCTGCTTGTTATACCCCTAGCTATGCAGCCAAGCATCCTACTTGCCTTTCCTACCGCCCGACCACACTGTTCACCCATTTTGAGACTGTCAGAAATCACTACCCCTAAATCCTTCTCTTCTGAAGTTTTTGCTAACACAGAACTGCCAATGAAATACTCAGATTTAGGATTCCTTTTCCCCAAGTGCATTATTTTACATTTGGAAACATTAAACTGCAGTTTCCATTGCTTTGACCATTTATCTAGTAACGCTAAATCATTTACCATATTACAGACCCCTCCAGGAATATCAACCCTATTGCACACTTTAGAGTCATCGGCAAATAGGCAAAACTTCCCTACCAAACCTTCCCCTATGTCACTCACAAACATATTAAAAAGAATAGGACCCAGAACAGACCCTTGTGGCACACCGCTTGTAACCTGACTCTGCTCAGAATACTCGCCATTAACAATAACTCTCTGATGTCTATGCTTCAGCCAGCTTGAAATCCACTGAACTATCCAGGGATTAAGTCCAATCTTCACTAATTTATCTATCAGCTCTTTATGTGGAACCGTATCAAAGGCTTTGCTGAAGTCCAGATAGGCAATATCCACGGCACCACCTTGATCCAACACCTTTGTGACATAGTCAAAGAACTCAATGAGATTAGTCTGACACGATTTGCCTTCAGTAAAGCCATGCTGATTTGGGTCCAATAAGTTATTGTTTTTTAGATGCTGATTTATCCTCTTTTTGAGTAGAGTCTCCATCATTTTAACTACAACTGATGTCAAGCTAACTGGCCTGTAGTTACCAGCTTCATCTCTACTGCCCTTCTTGTGGATAGGCACAACACTGGCCATTCTCCAATCCTCAGGAACATCTCCTGTTAACAGGGATTGGTTAAACAAATCAGTCAGGGGGGTAGCAATGACAGATCTGAGTTCTTTAAGAACTCTGGGGTGGATGCCATCTGGACCCATTGCCTTATTTATCTTTAATCTTTCAAGTTCTTCTAAGACATCGGCTTCTAAGATCACTGGAGCTGAATCCGTACAGCTGGAAGCAATGCTATATCCCTCTATAGTATTATTATTATTTTGTAAGGTGTCTTTTGAGAAAACTGAGCAGAAGTAGCTATTGAAATGGTCAGCGATCTCCTTATTCCCATCAATGTATGTATTATTCCCGGTACTAAGCTTTGTGATGCTGCAGTTTTTCTTCTTCCTATCACTAATATATCTGAAGAAGGTTTTATCCCCCTTCTTTACAGATTTTGCTATTTCTTCCTCTTTTGAGGCTTTAGCAGCATATATTATCTGTTTCGCCTCCTTCTGTCTCATTTTATACACCTCTCTATCAGCTATACTTCCAGACTCTTTATACCTCCTATAGGCAGCCTTTTTTTCATTGACTATAGCCCTTACATCATTGCTAAACCATAGCGGTTTCTTCTTCCTTTTACCTTTAGTTACTTGCTTTACATAAAGTCTTGTGGCTTTTAAGATGGCCTTTTTTAATACAGTCCACTGGGTGCTTGCTCCTGCCATTTTATCCCTCCCCTTTAATTCATTATTTAAATATTCCCCCATTGCATTAAAATTTGTTTTTCTGAAATCCAATACTTTGGTTGCAGTATAGGATTGCTCACCATCAGTTTTTACATCAAACCACAAACATAGATGGTCACTGCAACCTAAATTTTCTCCCACCTTGACCTCTGAAACCCGATTCCCATTGGTGAAAACTAAATCTAGAATATTCTCCCCTCTAGTTGGTGTCTTAACTAGCTGTGCCATAGCTGCTCCTGTAAAGGCCTCTACTATATTCTTACTTTTGCATGTAAGGGCACTGGGGATATTCCAGTCAACATCAGGCATGTTGAAATCACCCATAACCACAATATCTCCCTTTACTGCCATTAGGGTAATCTCATCCACCATCTTGTTGTCATGTTCCTCAGATTGCCCTGGAGGCCTATAGATCACCCCAATTCTAATGACAGAACCGTCTTTATTTTGCATGCAAATCCAGAGGGTCTCCAGATCTTTACATGTATTTTGAATTAGTATTGTTTTTAGACTTTCTTTAACATAAATGGCTACTCCACCTCCCCTTCTCTCTATTCTATCCTTCCTATACAGTGTATATCCTGGTATGGATATTTCCCATTCATTAGAATCCCTAAACCATGTCTCAGTTATGGCAACCAGATCCAAATTATCTCTAGATATTATGGCCATTAACTCACAGAGCTTATTCCTCAAGCTTTTGTGTACATTACCCGAAGGACATTATTTTCATTATTAGTTTGCCCCTTATCATCAGCAACTACATCTATTTTATTTACAGCTCCCTTTTCATAAGCTTCCAGAAACTGATTTATCCTCATTGGTCGGGGACAGAAATCCTCCACATCTGGTACATCTCTGTCCCCTTTACCTAGTTTAAATGCCTGTCCAAAAAAGTTCTGAATTCCTCACCGAGCACCTGGGCACCTCTGTATGATGGATGCAAACCATCCCTCTTAAACAACTCCCTATTAGACCACCTATTGACATCATGACTTACATAACCAAAACCTTCAGCTTTACACCACTGCCTTAACCACACATTAAACTCTCTGATACAACTTGTTTTACCCTCCTGGCCACAAACCGGTAACACCTCTGAGAATGTCACTGAATCAGTTATTTTACCCAGCTCCACACTTAGACATTGAAAATCTCTTTTTACTACATTAACATTTCTCTGGGACAAATCGTTTGTGCCAAGATGCACCACCACATCAACGTTATTATCTTTACTGACAGCCTTGATAATGTTTGTAATCCGCCTCCTATCCCTGTGGGCAGTGGCTCCTGGAAGACACCTCATCACCTTCACTACATCCTTCCTCTGTCCCAAATCAACACCTCTGACAATCGAGTCACCCACAAGAACATGTGTCCTCTCTTTATTTCTACTAACTGGACTTGGTATGGTGACACTATGCTCCTCATTTACAACAACTTCTCCTTTGAACATCCCCTCATTCTCCGCCTGAGGGGCCTTGCTAATATCTACAACATCCCTACTATTTAAATCCGCAAGAACATTATAGGAATTGGATACAGAGAGACCAAAATTGTTATGTTTTTGTTCAACCGCACGTAATCTTCCTGAACCAACAGTTGTCCAAACAGCCCTCCTCCTCGGGGGGCGCTGTGGAAGTGGAGGCTGCACACATGGCTGCATTACAGCACGTGGCTGGGACAATCTTTCCACTTCTGCCTGCAAGCTACAAACTAAGGACTGCAATCTAGAGATCTCGCCATCTAACCTAGATGTCCTAATGCAAAGAGGGCAGTACCCCAAGTTCCACAAGGTACTACGGAACACAACAGCCAAACAAGTTTTACACTGCACCAAGCCAATCATCTTAACAATGTATTGAAATACAGGTACTTAGCAAGAAAATGAACCCCTATTGCTACCAAACTTTGCTGATTTTGGTTTATAGTATAAGAGCACTATTTTTCTTTTCTCTTCCTCAGTGTTCTTAAAGTGCAGTTTAAAATGGTTTTTCTGACTCTTTTATACTTCCCAGTCTAGACCCCTCCTCCCTGAATTCAAAAACACAATCAGCCAATAGAATTTCCCTTTAAAACCAGTTATCTCCTCTCCCACTTGAATTCAGAAATACAAACTGTATAAGAGCACTATTTTTCTTTTCTCTTCCTCAGTGTTCTTAAAGTGCAGTTTAAAATGGTTTTTCTGACTCTTTTATACTTCCCAGTCTAGACCCCTCCTCCCTGAATTCAAAAACACAATCAGCCAATAGAATTTCCCTTTAAAACCAGTTATCTCCTCTCCCACTTGAATTCAGAAATACAAACTGTATAAGAGCACTATTTTTCTTTTCTCTTCCTCAGTGTTCTTAAAGTGCAGTTTAAAATGGTTTTTCTGACTCTTTTATACTTCCCAGTCTAGACCCCTCCTCCCTGAATTCAAAAACACAATCAGCCAATAGAATTTCCCTTTAAAACCAGTTATCTCCTCTCCCACTTGAATTCAGAAATACAAACTGTATAAGAGCACTATTTTTCTTTTCTCTTCCTCAGTGTTCTTAAAGTGCAGTTTAAAATGGTTTTTCTGACTCTTTTATACTTCCCAGTCTAGACCCCTCCTCCCTGAATTCAAAAACACAATCAGCCAATAGAATTTCCCTTTAAAACCAGTTATCTCCTCTCCCACTTGAATTCAGAAATACAAACTGTATAAGAGCACTATTTTTCTTTTCTCTTCCTCAGTGTTCTTAAAGTGCAGTTTAAAATGGTTTTTCTGACTCTTTTATACTTCCCAGTCTAGACCCCTCCTCCCTGAATTCAAAAACACAATCAGCCAATAGAATTTCCCTTTAAAACCAGTTATCTCCTCTCCCACTTGAATTCAGAAATACAAACTGTATAAGAGCACTATTTTTCTTTTCTCTTCCTCAGTGTTCTTAAAGTGCAGTTTAAAATGGTTTTTCTGACTCTTTTATACTTCCCAGTCTAGACCCCTCCTCCCTGAATTCAAAAACACAATCAGCCAATAGAATTTCCCTTTAAAACCAGTTATCTCCTCTCCCACTTGAATTCAGAAATACAAACTGTATAAGAGCACTATTTTTCTTTTCTCTTCCTCAGTGTTCTTAAAGTGCAGTTTAAAATGGTTTTTCTGACTCTTTTATACTTCCCAGTCTAGACCCCTCCTCCCTGAATTCAAAAACACAATCAGCCAATAGAATTTCCCTTTAAAACCAGTTATCTCCTCTCCCACTTGAATTCAGAAATACAAACTGTATAAGAGCACTATTTTTCTTTTCTCTTCCTCAGTGTTCTTAAAGTGCAGTTTAAAATGGTTTTTCTGACTCTTTTATACTTCCCAGTCTAGACCCCTCCTCCCTGAATTCAAAAACACAATCAGCCAATAGAATTTCCCTTTAAAACCAGTTATCTCCTCTCCCACTTGAATTCAGAAATACAAACTGTATAAGAGCACTATTTTTCTTTTCTCTTCCTCAGTGTTCTTAAAGTGCAGTTTAAAATGGTTTTTCTGACTCTTTTATACTTCCCAGTCTAGACCCCTCCTCCCTGAATTCAAAAACACAATCAGCCAATAGAATTTCCCTTTAAAACCAGTTATCTCCTCTCCCACTTGAATTCAGAAATACAAACTGTATAAGAGCACTATTTTTCTTTTCTCTTCCTCAGTGTTCTTAAAGTGCAGTTTAAAATGGTTTTTCTGACTCTTTTATACTTCCCAGTCTAGACCCCTCCTCCCTGAATTCAAAAACACAATCAGCCAATAGAATTTCCCTTTAAAACCAGTTATCTCCTCTCCCACTTGAATTCAGAAATACAAACTGTATAAGAGCACTATTTTTCTTTTCTCTTCCTCAGTGTTCTTAAAGTGCAGTTTAAAATGGTTTTTCTGACTCTTTTATACTTCCCAGTCTAGACCCCTCCTCCCTGAATTCAAAAACACAATCAGCCAATAGAATTTCCCTTTAAAACCAGTTATCTCCTCTCCCACTTGAATTCAGAAATACAAACTGTATAAGAGCACTATTTTTCTTTTCTCTTCCTCAGTGTTCTTAAAGTGCAGTTTAAAATGGTTTTTCTGACTCTTTTATACTTCCCAGTCTAGACCCCTCCTCCCTGAATTCAAAAACACAATCAGCCAATAGAATTTCCCTTTAAAACCAGTTATCTCCTCTCCCACTTGAATTCAGAAATACAAACTGTATAAGAGCACTATTTTTCTTTTCTCTTCCTCAGTGTTCTTAAAGTGCAGTTTAAAATGGTTTTTCTGACTCTTTTATACTTCCCAGTCTAGACCCCTCCTCCCTGAATTCAAAAACACAATCAGCCAATAGAATTTCCCTTTAAAACCAGTTATCTCCTCTCCCACTTGAATT
Source organism: Erythrolamprus reginae (assembly GCF_031021105.1). Lineage (NCBI taxonomy): Eukaryota > Metazoa > Chordata > Lepidosauria > Squamata > Dipsadidae > Erythrolamprus > Erythrolamprus reginae. The sequence continues at coordinate 225,362,361 of NC_091952.1, forward strand.
CAGAAATACAAACTGTATAAGAGCACTATTTTTCTTTTCTCTTCCTCAGTGTTCTTAAAGTGCAGTTTAAAATGGTTTTTCTGACTCTTTTATACTTCCCAGTCTAGACCCCTCCTCCCTGAATTCAAAAACACAATCAGCCAATAGAATTTCCCTTTAAAACCAGTTATCTCCTCTCCCACTTGAATTCAGAAATACAAACTGTATAAGAGCACTATTTTTCTTTTCTCTTCCTCAGTGTTCTTAAAGTGCAGTTTAAAATGGTTTTTCTGACTCTTTTATACTTCCCAGTCTAGACCCCTCCTCCCTGAATTCAAAAACACAATCAGCCAATAGAATTTCCCTTTAAAACCAGTTATCTCCTCTCCCACTTGAATTCAGAAATACAAACTGTATAAGAGCACTATTTTTCTTTTCTCTTCCTCAGTGTTCTTAAAGTGCAGTTTAAAATGGTTTTTCTGACTCTTTTATACTTCCCAGTCTAGACCCCTCCTCCCTGAATTCAAAAACACAATCAGCCAATAGAATTTCCCTTTAAAACCAGTTATCTCCTCTCCCACTTGAATTCAGAAATACAAACTGTATAAGAGCACTATTTTTCTTTTCTCTTCCTCAGTGTTCTTAAAGTGCAGTTTAAAATGGTTTTTCTGACTCTTTTATACTTCCCAGTCTAGACCCCTCCTCCCTGAATTCAAAAACACAATCAGCCAATAGAATTTCCCTTTAAAACCAGTTATCTCCTCTCCCACTTGAATTCAGAAATACAAACTGTATAAGAGCACTATTTTTCTTTTCTCTTCCTCAGTGTTCTTAAAGTGCAGTTTAAAATGGTTTTTCTGACTCTTTTATACTTCCCAGTCTAGACCCCTCCTCCCTGAATTCAAAAACACAATCAGCCAATAGAATTTCCCTTTAAAACCAGTTATCTCCTCTCCCACTTGAATTCAGAAATACAAACTGTATAAGAGCACTATTTTTCTTTTCTCTTCCTCAGTGTTCTTAAAGTGCAGTTTAAAATGGTTTTTCTGACTCTTTTATACTTCCCAGTCTAGACCCCTCCTCCCTGAATTCAAAAACACAATCAGCCAATAGAATTTCCCTTTAAAACCAGTTATCTCCTCTCCCACTTGAATTCAGAAATACAAACTGTATAAGAGCACTATTTTTCTTTTCTCTTCCTCAGTGTTCTTAAAGTGCAGTTTAAAATGGTTTTTCTGACTCTTTTATACTTCCCAGTCTAGACCCCTCCTCCCTGAATTCAAAAACACAATCAGCCAATAGAATTTCCCTTTAAAACCAGTTATCTCCTCTCCCACTTGAATTCAGAAATACAAACTGTATAAGAGCACTATTTTTCTTTTCTCTTCCTCAGTGTTCTTAAAGTGCAGTTTAAAATGGTTTTTCTGACTCTTTTATACTTCCCAGTCTAGACCCCTCCTCCCTGAATTCAAAAACACAATCAGCCAATAGAATTTCCCTTTAAAACCAGTTATCTCCTCTCCCACTTGAATTCAGAAATACAAACTGTATAAGAGCACTATTTTTCTTTTCTCTTCCTCAGTGTTCTTAAAGTGCAGTTTAAAATGGTTTTTCTGACTCTTTTATACTTCCCAGTCTAGACCCCTCCTCCCTGAATTCAAAAACACAATCAGCCAATAGAATTTCCCTTTAAAACCAGTTATCTCCTCTCCCACTTGAATTCAGAAATACAAACTGTATAAGAGCACTATTTTTCTTTTCTCTTCCTCAGTGTTCTTAAAGTGCAGTTTAAAATGGTTTTTCTGACTCTTTTATACTTCCCAGTCTAGACCCCTCCTCCCTGAATTCAAAAACACAATCAGCCAATAGAATTTCCCTTTAAAACCAGTTATCTCCTCTCCCACTTGAATTCAGAAATACAAACTGTATAAGAGCACTATTTTTCTTTTCTCTTCCTCAGTGTTCTTAAAGTGCAGTTTAAAATGGTTTTTCTGACTCTTTTATACTTCCCAGTCTAGACCCCTCCTCCCTGAATTCAAAAACACAATCAGCCAATAGAATTTCCCTTTAAAACCAGTTATCTCCTCTCCCACTTGAATTCAGAAATACAAACTGTATAAGAGCACTATTTTTCTTTTCTCTTCCTCAGTGTTCTTAAAGTGCAGTTTAAAATGGTTTTTCTGACTCTTTTATACTTCCCAGTCTAGACCCCTCCTCCCTGAATTCAAAAACACAATCAGCCAATAGAATTTCCCTTTAAAACCAGTTATCTCCTCTCCCACCTGAATTCAGAAATACAAACTGTATAAGAGCACTATTTTTCTTTTCTCTTCCTCAGTGTTCTTAAAGTGCAGTTTAAAATGGTTTTTCTGACTCTTTTATACTTCCCAGTCTAGACCCCTCCTCCCTGAATTCAAAAACACAATCAGCCAATAGAATTTCCCTTTAAAACCAGTTATCTCCTCTCCCACTTGAATTCAGAAATACAAACTGTATAAGAGCACTATTTTTCTTTTCTCTTCCTCAGTGTTCTTAAAGTGCAGTTTAAAATGGTTTTTCTGACTCTTTTATACTTCCCAGTCTAGACCCCTCCTCCCTGAATTCAAAAACACAATCAGCCAATAGAATTTCCCTTTAAAACCAGTTATCTCCTCTCCCACTTGAATTCAGAAATACAAACTGTATAAGAGCACTATTTTTCTTTTCTCTTCCTCAGTGTTCTTAAAGTGCAGTTTAAAATGGTTTTTCTGACTCTTTTATACTTCCCAGTCTAGACCCCTCCTCCCCCTCCTATCTCCGAAAAATATACTCCAACTCCCCCCAGAGATTAGAACTGCCCCTACTCTCCCTGCCTTTCGTAAACTCCTTAAAACCCACCTGTGTCGTCAGGCATGGGGGAACTGAATCACCTCCCCCGGGCATGTACAATTTATGCATGGTATGTTTGTGTGTATGTTTGTTTAGTAAATGGTTTTTTAAAAATATTTTAAATTATATTTAGATTTGTCATGAATTGTTGTATCCTGCTGTGAGCCGCCCCGAGTCTGTGGAGAGGGGCGGCATACAAATCTAAATAATAAATAAATAAATAAATAAATTGTTGATAATTGGTAGCATTGCTGAATTGTTGCCAGAGATCATCTTCGTTCCTGCATGCCCCAACCCTGTGATATTTTAACTTTACAGATTTTACGTAGGCTTACATAGATTTTACATCTCAGCTTACTTTGATTCATTGGATTGAAATATACTGCTAAAAAAATAAATAAAGGGAACACTCAAATAACACATCCTAGATCTGAATGAATGAAATATTCTCATTGAATACTTTGCTCTGTACAAAGTTGAATGTGCACAACAGCATGTGAAATTAATTGTCAGTCAGTGTTGCTTCCTAGGTGGACAGTTTGATTTAACAGAAGTTTGATTTACTTGGAGTTATATTGTTTAAGTGTTCCCTTTATTTTTTTGGGCAGTGTATAATGGGAACTGATTATCTGAAGAGAAGATAAACATTCTTGGTTAGGTATACACAGCCTACCCTTCATAAAACTGTAATAATTCTGAATTCCTGGGAAGGAATAAATATGAAATCAATTTAATCAATTTAATATCTATTTCTTTATTTTTTTATTTAATATTTTTGTAGATTTTTTAAAAATGTGAACACACACACACAACATTAAACAGGTGCTCTGTGAGTAGTGCCCACCACCAGACAAGCATTCACACCATCACAAAAAAATAAAAATCAATTTAATATCTCAAGATAAGTCTTGAGATATTGGAATAACTGGAATAATTTTGTTCTAAGTACTTGACTAACGTCTCATGCCAATGGGAAGTCTTATTATTAATATGAATTATAAACTCAGAAGAACAAATTGTAATGATTTCTACAGTATGAATCATGGGCAAACAGCACCCCGTGTCTTAAAAAAGAAAAAAAAGGATAATGCAACAATTTTTAAGAAGACATTATTTTGCAGCTATTGTAATTTAGTCCATAATGTCATTAGACACTCAAAGAGTCATGAAACAAGATATATAAATGGTAGCTTATCAGAGCAATGCTGACATTGTAATAAAGAAATTGAATAATTAATATCAAATATATTGAGTTCCACTTGACAGTATGTGCAGCTCGAAAGTATTATTATATATTATATATTCTATCGCGCCCATCAACGTAATAGCCACCAAGATAATCACATATATTGGGTATTATATATTATGGAAAACTGAAGGTTGAGAAAGCTACAGGGCCTGGGAAATACAGCATTTTTCAGGATTTTTTTTTTAAAGGAAAGGTAATTGTTGTACTGCTTGTTGGAAAAAACACAACTTTTTAGAAGGAATATAGTTTAATTAATAGCATAAGAGGGAAGGAGGGCCATTTCAAATTGGTACCTACTAGATGTGTTGAATGATAAGCCCTATAATTCTTATCCACCATTTCTCTATTTTAAAATCCTCTTTATACAAAGAAATGGCGTTGAAGATAGATGGATTTGTATTCATAAGATGAAAAAAATTAATATACAGTGATACCTTGTCTTACAAACTTAATTGGTTCCAGGACGAGTTTCTTAAGGTGAAAAGTTTGTAAGACGAAACAATGTTTCCCATAGGAATCAATGGAAGTGATTAATGCGTGCAAGCCCAAAATTCACCCCTTTTGCCAGCGAAGCGCCTGTTTTTGCGCTGCTGGGATTTCCCTGAGGCTCCCCTCCATGGGAAACCCCACCTCTGGACTTCTGTGTTTTTGCAATGCTGCGATTTCACTGAGACTCCCCATGCTGGGAAACCCCACCTCCGGACTTCCGTTGCCAGCGAAGTGCCCATTTTTGCACTGCTGGGATTTCCCTGCTGGGATTCTCCTGCAGCATCACAAAAACACGGAAGTCCGGAGGTGGGGTTTCCCATGGAGGGGAGCCTCGGGGGAATCCCAGCAGCGAAAAAACGGGTGCTTCGGTGGCAACGGAAGTCCGGAGGCGGGGCATCCCAGCGGTGGTGGTGGGTTTGTAAGGTGAAAATAGTTTGTAAGAAGAGGCAAAAAAATCTTAAACCCCAGGTTTGTATCTCGAAAAGTTTGTATGACGAGGCGTTTGTAAGACGAGGTATCACTGTAGTGTGTTATATCTGGAGCACGCAGCAAGGATTTCTTAAATCAGTGGTTTTCAACCAGGGTTACGCAGAACCCAAGGGTTCCGCAAGGGTCAGCCAGGGATTCCACGACTGCAGCAGCCGCCAAGCAGGAGGAAGAGTGGTAACGGCGGCAGCGTTGGCGCCAACAGCAGCAGAAGCACCCCTCCAGCCCCTTGCTATAGCAGCGGGCCCAAAGCACAGGCTGCAGCAGCAGGAGGAGGAGGAGAAAGGGAAGAAGGCAGGAACAGATTCCTTTCGAGCACCTCCAACATGGAACTTCCCAGTCCAGGGCCGAGGCGCGTCAGGTGGCTCAAGCTTTTCTCCCGCTCCTCCTCACTCATCTTTCCCGCACCTGTATACACACTGCCACGCTCAGCCAAGCGGCCAAGTCATTCTCTCCCTTTTCCCTGCGCAGGGCACTGTAAGAGAGCGCGCCCTACTACTCCCCTCACGCTCAGGCCCTGAGAGGGCAGAAATAGCGAAAGGCGGAGCAGAAGGCATCTGCTCCGGCTTTGCCTTCACTCTGACTACTGGCCCCTACAGCTGCCAAAAAATGGGGAGGGAAAGCGGGTGGAATGGAGCGAATGGCCTCCGTTTATTGCCCGGATCAGGCCCAGCAGTCCCGGCGAGGGCACACGGCACAGTCTCTCTCTCTTTCTTTCACTCTCTCTCTGATACTCCATAGCCACAGACCCCCACAAAGTATCAGCACTTGCTGATTCTGCCTCCATCGTCTAAGGCTGCATTACTATTAGTCTTCTCATCATTCCTATCACCTATCTCCCACTTATGACTATGACTGTAACTTGTTGCTTGTATCCGTATGATTTATATTGATTGTTTCTTGATTGCTTATTTGACCCCTATGACAATCAGTGTGTTATACCTCCTGATTCTTGACAAATGTATCTTTTTTTAATGTACACTGAGAGCATATGCACCAAAGACAAATTCCTTGTGTGTCCAATCACACTTGGCCAATAAAAGGATTCTATTTCAGCTTCAGGATGTACAGCTTAACGCAGTGTTTTCAACCAGGGTTCCACCAGAAATCTGAAGAAAAAAGGTTGAAAAACACTGCTTTAAATAGTACATGTGTAGCCATAGTTTTTATCAGTTGGCTTTGGACATTTGTCTTCTTCTAGCCTAATTTAGTTGCTACTTTTTTATAATGAATGATAGAGCAGAAATATACCAATGTTATAACACGGGATGAGTGATAGACTAGAGATAAAATGTTATAAGAAATAGCTTTTTAAAATAAACTTGCAAACAAACTTATTGGCATGTTTACATGCTAAAGACACTTTTAACTTTATCCATTTTCATTCTAATAGTTTTCTTAATTTAATTTAAACCCATCTAATTAGACTTCAATCTCAATCTTAAAACGACTGTATTTAATATATTTTTCTGCCCATATATTCATTTCCCTTCTCCTATTTTGGGTCATCCCTGATTATTGATCTCTTTTGCAATTGTCTTGATTCCTTTTATTATTTTATGAGTTGACTGTTATACTTTTATTGCTTTTATTATCTCTCCCCTCTTTTTCTCCACTCTCTTTTTAACAGTTTTGCTTCTTCCTTCTTTCTGAGTTTGGAGGTTGGTTCTCAAAACTGAATACCACAGTTACCCTCTGCCTTCATCCTTTTCCTAATGTGAAATTCTTCTCTGACTGGAGGACTCTCTTTTGTTGATTTTCTTCTTTTCCTTGGCCAAGCTCCTCATTTATTTATTTTCCCCCCACACAGTTGCTTGCTAGTTCTTCCTCTTTCTGACCCTAGCAGCATTCACTAATCTTAAAGAGATTCTACATAACAGAGGTTATAGGAAAGGACATTTTTTCTCCAATTATGCTCTCTTCTAGCAAGGCTCTCTTCAACCTTGCCTGGAATATATTATATTGATGATTACAATTTTCTGCAACTATTAATTCTATGCAAGTTATAACAATAATCTTCCTTTCAGAAAAGATATTCCTCGTTGAATGTCATTTCAACTCTGAGGTTCTTACCATTTATGGTTTGGGGATTGGTAGTGGTCATCTCCTTTTTCTTACCAGATATCTTTATCTTGACATTGTCAACATCTCTTGTTCAGCTCTTCTTCTATTGCTAGCTAGGAATTGTACCTAATTAATATCCCTGATGGAAAGGTGATTGTCTATGTGTCATAGGACATTCTCTCCTAGTGCAGACACTCAGATGGATAATGATCTTGGTGAACAGCAGGCAAGGACTGAACTCTCACAAAATGTGACAAGGTTGTTTCACAGATGAAACAGATGGAGTCTTTTATGTCATTCATTCTTAATATAAAAATAGTGATAAAAAAATATGTTGTGGAACTGTGGTTACAAGATGGATTGTATTGTTCTTTCATGAATACAAGAAAGAGGTACTATGAAGAAATCCCCCATGTAAATATGGGTTTTGGCCATGGCTCCCCTAAGCATCTCTAAAATCCTGATGCACCCCACTCCCCGACATATAATAATATAACAATAACAACAACAGAGTTGGAAGGGATCTTGGAGGTCTTCTAGTCCAACACCCTGTTTAGGCAGGAAACTCTACACTACTACAGACAGATGGTTATCTAACATCTGCTTTAAAACTTCCAGTGTTGGGGCATTCACAACTTCTGGAGGCAAACTGTTCCAGTGATTAACTGTTCCGACTGTCAGGAAATTTCTCCTTAGTTCTAAGTTACTTCTCTCCCTGTTTAGTTTCCACCCATTGCTACTTGTTCTACCCTCAGGTGCTTTGGAGAATAGGTTGACTCCTTCTTCTTTGTGGCAACCCCTGAGATATTGGAACACTGCTATCATGTCTGCCCTCGTCCTTCTTTTCATTAACAAAGAAATAAATAAAAACTTGACGTTTCATCTCTGACTTTAAAATGTATAGTTCAATCTTAGACATGAATATATTCTATTGAGATCAATGAGTCTTAGGATTCTTCAAATTTGGGATTTCATATATATATAATTACTTTGCCTAATTCATATAATTTACAAGAACTACAGAATATTTACCTACGGAATATTACCTGCCTCATTCTAGAGAAAATATAGGAATAGAACAAAAAAGGAATATGCTTTAATTGGTAACACTAAAAATCCATTTAGGAAAGTACAACGCCAACAGAAATATGCTAACAGAATTGCAGTCTGTATATGTTTAATATAGCTTATAAGTGACAGTCACATATATACTGTAAATGGCCAATTAATAGACTAGCTTCTAGCTTAGCATTTGGGGAATTATAGTCCCAACACCTCTGGAGAAGTTGAAATATGACCCTTTTTACATTCTTCTATTGTCCTTAGAAACATAGAAACATAGAAGACTGACGGCAGAAAAAGACTTCATGGTCCATCTAGTCTGCCCTTATACTATTTCCTGTATTTTATCTTACAATGGATATATGTTTATCCCAGGCATGTTTAAATTCAGTTACTGTGGATTTACCAACCACGTCTGCTGGAAGTTTGTTCCAAGGATCTACTACTCTTTCAGTAAAATAATATTTTCTCATATTGCCTTTGATCTTTCCCCCAACTAACTTCAGATTGTGTCCCCTTGTTCTTGTGTTCACTTTCCTATTAAAAACACTTCCCTCCTGAACCTTATTTAACCCTTTAACATATTTAAATGTTTCGATCATGTCTCCCCTTTTCCTTCTGTCCTCCAGACTATACAGATTGAGTTCATTAAGTCTTTCCTGATACGTTTTATACTTAAGACCTTCCACCATTCTTGTAGCCTGTCTTTGGACTTGTTCAATTTTTCTGACAAAAATGGAAAATGATGATTTATAGGAGAAGCTTGCAATATTAATGTTGTATCAAAATTGAAACTTCATGTATTATATTGGAGGAATCATGCAGCCTCTTTTATTTGCAGTTCTGATGCCTTTTGTTGAGCATTGTATGATTATGAAGAAATGAGTTATCTCTGCTTCTCTCTTCCAACATTTGATGATACTTTCCAGGACTTCACAATGGCTTGCACCTACCCAGAGTTTCTCACCAGAACCTTTCAAAATGCATTTTTCAAAATGTTTGTTTCTCTGTGGGAAGGGCTGATTCTGGACTAGAGTAGAGCTGTATGCATCTTCTCCAAAGTAATTGTTAACTATCAAATCTCTATCCCATCCTCATAAAATTTCTTCTGTCTCTTAATAAGTACTGGTTGAAAACAATGTGCCCATCAATTTGTTTCAGGGCAATAGTAGTTGTATAGATCTCACATCTCATTATGTATTCACAGAAGAAGAGTTGAATATTTTGTCAGTGTACGTTGAATTTATGTTGAAATGATGAAATCCAATCAGGGTATCATTTTTCCTAATAAGTCTCTCTTTCCCACTTGGATTAATTTCACTTTCTTTCACATGCACACTTGTATCTCGGCTATTATTTTCAAGCATGTCCCATCAAAAGCATATCTAATAGAAGCATTACTTTCAAAATGTCAAAGTTGGCAGATGCTGCCTAATAAAATCTTACAAATACACAAGTGATGGGATCACCTAGAGGATCACTGTTGTGTGCTTTGCACTGCCTTTGTAGTTTTGAAGATGGTATAACATAATTTAATTAGATTAAAAATCCTGTCTCTTGAGGAATGGAAGCCCAATGAAATGTCAAAGATGCTGTCATTCTCCTTCAGGCTAAACTCATTAGAACAAAGACTAAAGATGAAAATAATCTAAGACAGAATCTTTCATTGAAAACCAGAAGGCCACACACCTTATGATTTTCTTTTTTTAAAAAAAGCCAGATATGAAGGCAGGGATAAAGTGATCAGGAGGATTTAATACCATTTTAACTCTCTGGTATTTTACATTTATGTGCAATTAAACACCATGCAAAACTTTGTTGGTGCTTGTCATGTTACAAAAAGCCATTCTTCTATAATAGCAGTGCTAGAGAATATTTTCTAATTTACCCTCATGGAAGTATGGCATGATACTGTACATATCTATCTACAAAGAATTAGTTACCCTTTTACAAATCAGGTGCTGGGGTGATTCATAAGGAGGTTAGGGCAAAAAGGGGAGGGCAGGAGTGAGGGGGAAGGAGAAAGGAAAAGATAAAATGCTTTATTTGAATTAGAAGTGATATTTCAAAATGCACATGCTTATTATGGAGAGTAATAAAATCTGGCATTTCCTATTGTCAGATGGTTTATAAAGGCTAAATTTCTTGATTTATTTAAATAGACAGGAAGGTGCAAACTACCAAAAAAAAAGTGCTATATACTGAAGGCATGTGAATTACCTCCTTCCCAAGGATAATGCAAATTAGAAGTGTGTAAAGCTTTGTCTGCACCTGGGATCTTTAATGAGGATAAAGAAAAATCAGACAGAAATTCTCCTGGGAACTGAGTGGATCGTTATTTGAATAACCTGCAGTGAATTCTAATCAATGCGACGTGACTTTGAAAATGAATGTGGTCTTCCTACCTGCTGTATTCAAGCCATAATATTAATCATAACTTCATGCTACAGTAAAACCTGTGACAAATGGTTATTCAGTGGACTAACAAAAAGATCATTTGCACCAGGGAAACACCAGGCTTATAAATCCCATTCTCTGTGTGTTGAGAGAGGGAGAGTGCAGTGAGGAGAAGGACAGGTTTCCACAAGTCTGTTATTTAAAGAAACAAGAATTGTTTGGAGATGCATGCAAAATTTACACTGCTTTCCATCAGAGGTGACATCTGCGACTCAGCTCATATTTTATTCTGCTGAGCATGCTGTTAAGCATTATAATTTACCTGAAACTATGTGTTTAGTTTGAAGACAAGGTTTTTGCAAGACTGATATTATTTGTCCCCATCTGATTGAAGAGACCAATTTTTATTTTTTTTATTTTTTTACCCACTGCAAACTGGCTTTTTATAGGTATTTCACTGCGGTAGCCTTGTAAAAGATTCAGTGCTGACAGCTTACTAGTCTAAGCTTAACCCACATTATTCAGTTGCAGAATGTGTGGGGATCTTATCTTAGATTATAAGCGGCATGATTTTTAGAATTATTATTTATTATTTTATTTATTATTTTATCAAGCATATACAGTAGTACCTCTAGATACGAGCTGCTCCACATGCGAGTATTCCAAGTTACGAGCCGCGACGCGAGCGAAATTTCTGTTCAACACCCGAGCTCAAATTCGGGATACGAGCTGAGCTTCCACTAGGTGGCGCAAGAATCTCCTTGCTTCCGGTTATCTCGGTGCAAAAAACAAAGTCTAAAGGCATTCGTTCGAGATGTGAGTTGATCGACTTACGAGCTCGGGTCTGGAACGAATTAAACTCGTATGTCGAGGTACCACTGTATAAGATTACAGTAAAAGTATAAACATGTATACATGAGATGATTTTGAGCACATGGGAACATTAGGACAGGGATGGTAGGCACATTGATGTGCTTATGCACGCCTGTTACAGACATCTTAGGAATGGGTTAAGGGGAACAGTAGACAGTCTAAGGTTAAAGTTTTGGGGATTCGGGGAACAAACCACAGAGCCTGGTACAGTATTCCAGGCATTGACCGCTCTGTTGCTGAAGTTGCATTTTGTGCAATCGAATTTGGAGCATTTTACCTTGAGTTTGTATCTATTGTGTGCTCATTTATTGTTGTGGTTGAAGCTGAAGTAGCCATTGACGGGTAGGACATTGTAGCAGATAATTTTATGTGATAATAATAATTTGATAATGATAATATTATAATAATTTGGTCAGTATATCTTTAATGATAATATAATGATAATATTATAATAATTTGGCCAGTATATCTTTTTCGGAGAGCTTCAAATTCTGCCAATCAAAGGCAGTTCTAGATGCATTGCTTTGTTATATATTATACCTTCTTTCTGTACAAGCTGTTGTCTGTGTCTGGATACACCTTTTAGAAATAGGTTAATTGCTGCAGCTATTTATAGATGTGCAAAGTGTAAAGTAAACAAGTGATAAAGTGATGCATATTGACAGAAAAAAATTCAGCTTTCAGTTATATATTAATGGGATCTGAGGTGGCAGTGACTGACCATGAAAGGGATTTTGGGGTAATGGTGGACAGGTTGATGGAAGTGTCAACCTAGGGTGTAGCTGTTGCTGGAGATACAGAAATGGGAAGAGGGGGAGAGAGAGACAGAGACAGAGAGACAGAAAGAGACAGAGAGACACAGAGAGAATATTTTTCATCCTTTTCACTACATCTTAAAAGAATAGTACAGACCAAAAGTTGCCAAAAAGGGACCCAAAATTATTTGAGGACTAGATTTAGGGACAAGAAGTAATTATAGCCATTGATATCTTGTAATGAAAGAAGATAAGGGGGAGATGTCAGGATCAGGCTTTATCTGATGTAATATTCCAAATTGTAGAATGAAGAACTTTAACAATGTAAAACTGCTAGGTCACCGTGAATCTAATGATGATAATCTAACCTGATTGGTTGACAAAAGTATATACCATGATGCACCTTTGCATAGGTGTGGCTTAGAGATATTGTGTGGCTAGAAGATATTGTGGTTAGATATATTGTGGCTTGTGAATTAGATTGGCTTGTAAATTAGAGTGGCTTGTAGCTTATTGTGGGTTGTAGTGGCTGAAGAATATTGTGTCTGAAGACATGTAGCTGAATATTGTAACAGATTAGTAGATAGAGAATTGTGAGTATTTTGTATAGTAACTTATAGAGAGATAGCTAGTGTAAATAGTGTAGGTTTGCTATGAAAGAAGTAAATACAGTATTTCCTAGTAAACTCTGCAGTACTTGTCAATAATAATAATAATAATAATAATAATAATAATAATAATAACAACAACAACAACAACAACAACAACAACAACAACAATGTTCTGTCTGGGTCACTCCAGAAGCCAATACCAACCCAAAAAGAGAAGCCAGACACACTGGTAAAAGGCAAAGGCAGTTTTATAAACTTCAAGAAAAACACAGGTAACAGAAAATGTCCTTACAAATAGGAAAATGCTGTATCTTCAGATATATCCACGAAGGCAAAAGTCCATGCAGCAATACAGAATTCTTGCTGCCAAGCCGAGGCTGTAGATAGCAGACCTACACCTCCCATGGGTCTTCCAAAGCTGCTGGGCCACAAGCCAGGAACAGAGACTCCGAGAAACAAGACAGGATAACGCAACTCCAAACTGATAACATTCCACATGGCTTCAAGGGCTTGCCTGCCTTTTAAAGCCTGCTAAGGAGGACCACACCCAAGCCCAGCTGTTCCTAATTCAGTGCTGATAATACTTCTTTAATTGCTCCTTTCTTTGATCTGACCGGCTCTGCCTCAGGCTGAACCACAACAAACAACAACAACAACAACAATAATAATAATAATAAAATTTATTCGATTTGTATGCCGCCCCCCTCCGAAGACACAGAGTTATTATCTTCAAAACTACAGTTCCTGATGTCCTTATCTGAGGCAGACTGGCTATCTGCTTTGGCTATCTGGGTGGGCTAGCTTTTGCAACATGTTACTCCAACAGGAGATCCAGAAAGGGTATAGAAATTCATACATGGTATAAGTACATTGGCTACAGAGCAATTGATATCCTCTTACTATATTAGAATCACATATTGAAACTAAATGCAAGAGATTGAGAGCCAAGAAAAGGAATTATTATTATTTATATACAGAAGACAGTTAAATTGGCATTTATTACCAGAAGTTGTGATAATAGCAGCCAGTTTGGATAGTTTTAAATCTACTGGTAGTTTACTCTTTCCCAACACTCTGGCAATTACAATAATATTTATTGGGAGAGAAATATCAGAAGGCCTTCTAGTCTAGGTTTGGAAGCTTCCTGAACGCATGTAGTTTGCCACAGAATGCTTGCCTAGATGAGTCTGTGGCTTAATGCAGCAGGGCTCTTATACTTTTATTTATTCTTGATTCAATAAGAAGTTTGCCACCAGAAGCTTCTGGTTGTGGCCAAGAGTTCTATATCATTGTTCCATGAAGATTGCAAAAGGAGGAATAATAGCAAAAACTCTCATTTAGAACTAAGACTCCTTAAACAAGATCTAAGTATTGCCCACAAGATCATATGCTGCAACGTCCTGCCTGTCGGCGACTACTTCAGCTTCAACCACAACAACACAAGAGCACACAACAGATTTAAACTTAATATTAACTGCTCCAAACTTGACTGTAAAAAATATGACTCATTACCGGACTCCATAGTGTCATCCCCAAACCCCAACACTTTACCCTTAGATTATCTACAGTTGACCTATCCAGATTCCTAAGAGGTCAGTAAGGTGTCCAGATTCCTAAGAGGTCAGTAAGGTGTGAGTACAAGTGCACTAGAGTGCCTTCCGTCCCCTGTCCTATTGCTCTCCTATATCTCCTATACCTTTCCTCTATTCCTATATCTCTTCTTCTATTCTTTCATTGATATATTCTATTCCTATATCTTCTTTTCTATTATTTTTTAGATATATTTTACTATAAGTATCTCCACTATAACCTTCATCATGTATTTTACTATGTGTATATTGATATATACCCACTAAAACCCTCATTGTGTATTGGACAAAATAAATAAATAAATAAAATAAAATAAAATAAATTTTACCCAAAATGGTTTTGTCCAGCAACATGTAGGAAATATTTTCCTTCCTCTCAACTTTCTCTGGTTTGCTTTGTGATGGTTGCTTATGCCTATTGCTATACCTATACATGCGAGGATGACAACAATCAAGCTTTTGAACATTGTAGGAACCTTGCAGAAGACAAGAAAAGAACAACCAAAGAACAAAGCAGTCCTCGATGCCACTGGGATTTCTCATATGAATTTCCCTTCGGATAAAGTATCCTAGAAACTTCAAGGAAACCTCAAAGGTGTTTGATAAACCTGACAAGCAATAGACATCCCCAGAGTTTATTCACATTGGCACTGGGCATTAGTTTTTTTTTCTTCTGAAAGTAAAATCAAAAGAAATTTTAGAAATTTCTTCTCAAGTGAAACATCAAAGGAGTTTCTATGAAGTCAAAAGGATGCTGATGAGATTAGTAACATGTCCCAGGAGAAATAGGATTCACATGTCTGTAATCATTTTAACATTGATATAATTGATTGTCTCTTAACTAGTTGAATATGTATGAAATTCTTTGGCACCAGACTGAAGGAGTACCCATAACTTACATAGTAAAGGGTTTCTTCTTCATATTTCCTATATTTCATATGGATAATGTATGTGTTGTTACAGAGGGGAGCCAAGATGTTATTAGTGCTATTTCTAAAAAAATGTGGAAAGTATAAAGATATCAGTAACAAGGTATTTGTAGTACCGGGCTGAAGTGTGAAAACTTTGGTGTTCTCTAAACTTTGTTGTTTGCTGCAGACATTTTGTTACCAGACTAAATAACAAAATATTGTTATTCTTCTTGTCGTTTTTTAAAAAGCAACAGTACCTAACCTAGTTTGGTAACAAAGTGTCTGGAAGCAAACAACCAGGTTCAGAGTTCACCAAGGATTCCACAGATGTCAATCATCATTGTGTTTCTAATTAAATAACTTCTCCAAAATTTTATCCATTATAATGATTTGTCTAGCAGAGAAAAACCGAACGGCATAATCTTATACAAATCTATCCACAAATTAAGCTATTCAATAAACACAGGAATGCAGCATGAAATATTTCTAAGGGCTACTAGAGAAGGATTTCAAAAATTCAAATAGATACTTGATGGCAAAAAATTAAAGAAAATCCTAGCTCTGACAAAGAAATAAAATCCTAATTTCCCAATCCCAAAGCATGGGTGAAAGAGTAACATTTCCATGTAAGATGGATAATCTTTCTTAAATCACATTGATTTAAATGCCCACTAATATGTTCCTTGGTAGACATTTAAAAAAAAGAATTTATATTGATACAAATGTAGATTGTATTTATTTTAATTTTCTGCAAAGTGAGAAAGAAGGGGCATAGGCAAAATCGGTGTTTCTTAAACTGAACATGGTGCCGCAAATTAAAATGCTATGCGCTAATTGTAGGATTCAAATAAAAACATAGGAATGGCTTATATTTCATATTTTGCCTTCTTGCCCTTTGGTGATTTGGACATCAACTCCCATTTCTCTAAACTAGTAGAGTTATTGGCAAGTGCTTGTTATTGTAGTCCAAATAATATAATTGGATTGGATCATAATCAACCAGAGGTTATAAAATTGTCTAACCCAGGGGAAGGCAAAGTTGGCTCTTCTATGGCTTGTGGACTTCAACTCCCAGAATTCCTGAGCCAATCATGCTAACTCAGGAATTCTGGGAGTTGAAGTCCACGTGTTATAGAAGAGCCAACTTTGCCTTCCGCTGGTCTAACCCAAACATAATATGAACTATTGAACTATTGTCAATCTGGCAAGGTAGGCTAAACTAGGAACCAAAGTTTAAATCTACTTCTTTAATTATAAGGTTATAGTAACATAATCTTACAAGTTTGGATGTAGTTCCTTCTCCACCCCTTTATCTCAGGGATGTCAAACTGGTGGCATGAAGGCCAGATCAGTCATGCACAGGCCCCACATCCCAGCTCCGCAAAGGGGGAAAAAAACATCACAAAAGGTCATGTGATTGCAACATGAGGCTGCAAGTTGACACCCATGCTTTATCTTCATGAGAATTAGGGAATGTCTTGTCTGAAAGGCTTATTCAGGTTGCAGATCCTTTCCAAACTCAAATTTATTTTATCTGACTATTGTCTTGGTTTTTCCTTTTCTTCAAGGTTATTTCCTATTCACATTACATTTCTATTCCGATCACATTTCTTCCGCATGGATTGCAGGTCTTGAAAAAATAGTGTCATTTCTGGACCTCCCTATTACCAGGTTAAGAGAATCATGGAGTGATGTGAGACAATAATTAGGAAAGAATCGTAGGTCATTGATGATGCACATAAATTACATGTAAATAAGAGAAGAAAATAGCACAGCATTAGCATTTAGACTTATATACCACTTCATAGTGTTTTTACAGCCCTCTCTGATCAGTTTACAGAATCAGTAAATTGCCATATTACCATATTGCCCCCATATAGATCTCTCCCCTTTTCTAAGAGGTCTGTAAGGGGCGTGCATAAGTGCACCTTTGTGCCTACCGTTTCTGTCCTATTGTCTTTTTTATCTTTTCTATCTATACTTTATACTTACATTATGTTAAACATACTACAATACAATACTATATTTGTATGATAAACAAACAAACAAACAAACAAACAAACAAACAAATAAATAAATAAATCTGGGTCCTCATTTTATCTACCTCGGAAAGATGGAAGGCTGAGTCAACCTTGAGTCGCCGGTAAGATTTGAACTCCTGAACTATAGCTAGCAGTTAGCTGAAGTAGTCTGCAGTGCTGCATTCTAACCACTCCACCATCCCGGCTCTGTAATAGCTCAGGGTTGAACTACCATTTACCAGTGGCAAAGAACTGGTAGGATCATAAGCCCAAAAAAGTGGTCGAAAATGAGCAAGCAAAATTACTGTGGAACTTCTGACTTCAGACTGACCGAATTCTGAAGCATAACACACCATAACACACACATATTGGGGGAGGCCCATGATTGCTCTCGCGGCCGCATTCTGCACGATCTGAAGTTAGTGCCTTTCTAGCATTAACTAGAACATGGGGAAAATATATATCTATATAAAGCTCAATCTGAAACTAACCAGAGAAGTGAAAATTTTGGGTGCCTTCCTGAATATCTGTTACAGTTGCCCCCTTTTAAAAAACTATCATTCATGTTTTGTCTAGCATTGGAAATATGTTTTCAGCCTGTCTGATTCTTTCTTTATCTGGGGCTAATTTAATAAAGGTGCTTTTTTAAGACAAGAGTAATTAGATTATTAGTCTTAGTAGATCTAAAATATTCAACTACATTCATAGGGAAGAAATCTTGAAGATGCCCCCATTTTTTCTTTCAAATAATATCATCATAATATTTTCATGTCTATGAGACCTATCATTTCTGATTTTCTCATCTGCACCTTTATTGTTCCTATTTATAGCACACCTGAAACACACTGTAGAACTGGCAAGGTGCCCAGATTTTCCATTTAGGAACAGTTTGACGATTTCTCTTTTTCTTCATCTTGTTCCTTATTTTATTTTTTTAAAGCAGGTGCTACGCATGATAAACAATGACAGTTGCTGTAATATTATTAGCTTTTGCATTTTTATTACATTATGCCTTCCTACAAATTCTAAACTGCGTAGCACTATTTTAAGGAGAGACAATCGACTCAGCAAGGTTTACTACACGCAGAAGGAGATATATTACCAACACAGGGCTTTGTTTAATTTATTATTTAAAAAAAACAGAAAATGAAACTAATCATTAAAAAATGCATTATGTTTGCTGGTGTTATGGCACGTGCACCCTGTTATGCTTTCTGCACCATATTCAGATATTCCCCCTTTAACATTAAACCTAAGATCTAATTAATTTTACTTATATAAATAGGAAAAAAAATCTTTTTCTATCGTGCAAGATTCTCAGACTTTTAAAGACGTTTCTTAGTTTGATGGCTAATAAAATAAGATTCAAAGAAGTGTTGTAGCAATGCAATTTCCCTTATAATTAAATTCCAAAATGCTATTTGCAGGAAAGGGGAAAAAATAGATTCTAAGAATGTTGAAACTCAGTTTTATTTTTTCACCCTTTAGGAATAGATAATGCAGATTAAGAATAGCTTTCTAAAGATATATCGTAAAAGCCTCCTTCAAAGATAGCGAGTGGGGCGATACCCATGCATGGGTCTTGTTTCCTCTAACGATGATTTCATCCAATGAGAAAAAAAAAATTAAGCTCTTTTCATATTTATAAATTATATACCCCTCTTTTGCTAAACTGCATTTTCTGATACATTTTTCCAGATCAGTTCATTAAGTCAAAGCCCAACAGAGAACAGATGCAATATAAGAGCAATAAAGGGAAGTAAAAAAAAAAAATTAAATCCTTTGTTCTCCCTGCAGTACACCCGTAAAGCTATTAGCATTATTTTCCTTGCTTTTCTTTTCTTGGGTCCCAAGTCTGATCTCAAGTTCTCTGAAGCAATCCTTAATCAAGCTCCCCAAAGGACTATGACTGCATGCAGCAATTTCTCCCCTGCTCTCTGCACAGATGTTTCCAGCACATTCCATTACACCTACATGCCATTACAGCTAATGGCTTATTCTGATGAAGAAAGCTGCTTTCTGCTCAGTGCAGCAAAGGGGAAAATAGCCTCCTGTACAGTTCGTAGACAGCAACAATGAAATGTGGGGGCAGGTGGTACAACAGAACTCTCTAATGTTAATTACATAGTGTATTACCCCCAAATTTGGCTGGTCATTAATTATGCTAATTTACTTTTCCTGAAAATTAGCACCATTTATGTGAGCATTTTGAGCGGCTTATAACAAAATGAACCGCGTCACAATGCTTTGTAAACCCTAAGCTTTCTGAACTGTCCAAATGTGAAACCGGGGACAGGGATTCTCCCCTTTCGCTAGAAGTGGAACGCCCCTTAGATCTGAATTGGGATGAAAGATGGATGGTAGCCGCCTGTCTGAGCTACAACCAGCCATTAGGCTTCGATTTCTGCTCATCTGGGACTATCTGAAACTCTCCCTGACTAAGGTAGCCTTATAGGCAACTTATTTTATCTACAAAAAATATTTGTACACAGATTTTTTTTTATTATAGTCCCTAAGATGTTTAAAATAATATTTAAGGAGAAATAATAGCTCCTAAAAACCCACCTCTGCCATCAGGCATGGGGGAGCTGAGATATTCTTTCCCCCTAAGCCTTTACAATTTATGCATGGTATGTTTGTTTGTATGTATGTTTGGTTTTAGAATTAAGGGTTTTTTAGCTGTTTTGTATTGGATTTACATGCTGTTTTTATTCTGTTGTTAGCCGCCCCGTGTCTGCGGAGAGAGGCAGCATACAAATCCAATAAATAAATAAATATAAATAAATAATAGCTGGGAGGAATCAATGGAAGGAGAGTTAAAAATATCCAAGCCTTAGAAGTAAGGAGAAATTCCCTGACAGGTAGAAAAATTCAACAGTTTGCCTTCAGAAGTTGCGGGTGCTCCATCATTGGAGTTTGTTAAGAGATTGGATAGCCATTTGCATAGGGTATAGGTTCTCCTGCTTGAGTAAGGGGCTGGATTAGAGGACCTCCAAGATCCTTTTCAATGCTCTTATTCTGTCATTCTTATGGCAGCTGTAATTCAAACCTTCATAGAATTCCACAAGCTCCCCAAACTTGTCAAAGAGCAGAAAATTCATCTTAAGGAAATGTTGGATTGTTCTTCTTACATATTATTCAGATAAGCTGTATATTCTTTCACATAATACATCCCGACTCTTCTTGCGACACTAAAGGAATGAGATGTTGGAAAACATTCTTGTCAAGTAAGGCAGGTCAATGTGCATTGTTTGAGCACATGCTTTATATGCAACCCCCCCTTATTATTCCCAGATAAAACTATAAAAATCTGAAACTTTCCAAAATTGATTTTGTATTGAACTGATCAGGCAGTGAAAGGGATTCTCCAGAAACTAACTTCTATACAAAATTGTTTTGCTCTCCATATCAGCAGAATTGTAACCTATTATTTAAATAAAAAGGGGATGTTGTTTTTATTCCAGAAAATAGGGGCAATTTTGGGACCTTTCTCCAAATTTGAGTATCCACAGGAGGAAATCAAAATCTGCAAGAGAGGAGGTGCAGCATCACAGTTAAAGATATCCATCCTATCCTCCAGTACATGTACAAATTCATCACCATCTATCATAAGATGAATTGTTTTGGGAAGGTAAGGAGAGGTGGCAACAGACTCATTCCATCTTTTACTTCCCCACTGGGGCAAAAAATAATGGGAATTGGGAAGAAAATAGGTTGTGGATAATTTCTTAACCTATTCTCTCTTCAAATATTTCTTTCATATATTTCAATTTTCTTTGTTTGTAAATGGATGGTTAGATAGAAACATAGAAACATAAAAGACTGATGGCAGAAAAAGACCTCATGATCTAGCCTGCCCTTATACTATTTTCTGTATTTTATCTTAGGATGGATATATGTTTATCCCAGGCATGTTTAAATTCAGTTATTGTGGATTTATCAACCACGTCTGTTGGAAGTTTGTTCCAAGGATCTACTACTCTTTCAGTAAAATAACATTTTCTCATGTTGCTTTTGATCTTTCCCCCAACTAATGATCTTTCCCCCAACTATGATCTTTCCCCCAACTACTATGGTTCAGAGTGTACCTGAATACATATTATAAATTGATCACTTGCTATAATTTAACCATCAGTACCCCGTCGGTTAAAAACTTTCTTAATAGCTTCTCCCAAAGTTTTCCTCTCTATAGATGATTCATGCATCTTTTCATTATTTTTATAGAAGTTGAATGTTGACACACATTCACATTACATGGTTAGGCCACATCCTAAGAAACCACTAGGTCAATTTCAGTGATTATTTTTTAACAAGGTTATGGAAGAGGTGCTTGATCATTTACATCATTTGCATTCTGTCTTTACATAAAAGGGGAAAAAATCCCAGTCCAACCTATCAAAAACAGTACCACACAAAATATATGAATCTCAGGATAAGGGTGGCCTATAAATGTAATAAACAAATAAATTAGGAATCCAAAATAAAAAAGGGAAGAAAATGGTAAGTGAACACCTGTCTACCCTAGATGAGTTCAAATCACCAGGACTGGATGGATTACACCCCGAGGGTCTGAAACAACTGGCAGAAAAGATGCCAGAATCACTGAACTATATCTTTCAAAGATCCTGGAGCACTGGGGAACTGCCAGAGGACTGGAAAAGAGCCGATGTAGTTCCCATCTTCAAAAAAGGAGGAAAAATAGATCCAGGAAACTAAAGATCTATCAGTATGACCTCTATACCTGGGAAGATTCTGGAAAAGATAATCAAGCAATGAGATAGTGAACACTTAGAAGCAAACAAAGTAATAACCAAAAGCCAACAAGTGTTTGTCAACAATAGATCATGCCAGGCTAATCTTATTGTATTTTTTGACAGAGCGACAAAATTAGTGAACCAGAGGAATGCTGTCCAGATAATTTACTTGGACTTTAGCAAGTCATTTTATAAAGTAGATCATAATCTACTTCAGTGGAACCCCGACATAAGAGCTGCTCTACTTAAGAGCAACTCGAGATAAGAGCTGGGAGGGGAGAGATATTTTTGTTCTACTTACAAGCCCAAATTCGAGATACAAGTGCCAAGGAGCTGTCTCCTGAAGCCAAACGCTAACTTCCGCGTTCGGCTTCAGGAGACAGCTGCGAAGCGGCGCGCGTGTTTTAAAAGGTTGCAGCCGGCCTGGGGGGCTCGGGGGGGGGGGTGCTTGCAGCTTTCTTTCTTGCTCTTTTTCTTTCTCTCTTTTACCTTCCCTTCCTCTATTTCTTCTTTTCTTTCTCCTTCCCACCTTCTTCCCTCCCTCCCTCCCTTCACTCATTCCTCTCTTACTCTCCCCTTTCATAAGTTTCCTTGCTTCCTTCCTCTGTTCCTGTCCCTTCCCCCTTTCTTTCTTTCTTTCTTTCTTTCTTGCTCTTTTTCTTTCTCTCTTTTACCTTCCCTTCCTCTATTTCTTCTTTTCTTTCTCCTTCCCACCTTCTTCCCTCCCTCCCTCCCTTCACTCATTCCTCTCTTACTCTCCCCTTTCATAAGTTTCCTTGCTTCCTTCCTCTGTTCCTGTCCCTTCCCTCTTTCCTTCCTTCCTTCCCACCCTCCGTCCATTCATTCACCCATTCCTCTCTTGATCGCTTAAAGCCGGTCCCTGGTGCAAAAAGGGTTGGGGACCTCTGTCCTACAGGATTGGGTGGCAGAGAAGTTGAACATATGTAAATTTAAAAGTTTAAGAAAGTTTACAAGTTAAGTGAAAGAAACTTCATTATTCATTTATATGTACATGTACATTTCTTCATTAAAAACATGTCTTTCTGCATAATTTAGACTAACTTTGTGAGTTTTTTGAGGGCTGGAACCAATTAAAATTATTTACATTAATTCCTATGGGGAAAAGTCGTTCGAGATAAG
The DNA here is from genome assembly GCF_031021105.1 of Erythrolamprus reginae. Lineage (NCBI taxonomy): Eukaryota > Metazoa > Chordata > Lepidosauria > Squamata > Dipsadidae > Erythrolamprus > Erythrolamprus reginae. Next base: position 225,385,609 of record NC_091952.1, read on the forward strand.
AGCTGCTCGACTTAAGAGCCCAGGTCCGGAACGAATTAAACTCGTATCTCGAGGTACCACTGTACTAGATAAAGTAGAAAAATGTGAGTTAGACAGCAATACCACCAGATGGATTCAAAACTGGCTGACCAACCACACTCAACGTATAGTGCTCAATGCAATTGCATCTACATGGAGGGAAGTATGCAGTGGAGTACTGTTCTGTTTTAGCTCCAGTGCTCTTCAACATATTCTTCAATGACTTGTACGAGGGGATAGATGGGGAACTCATCAAATTTGCAGATCTATCTATCTATCTATCTATCTATCTATCTATCTATCTATCTATCTATCTATCTATCTATCTATCTATCTATCTATCATCAACCTCATCTCTGTCCTGAATTCTTTAAATGGGATGAAGGGCTAGTTGACCATTCTTCCTCTGCAAATGGATCCATTAAGTGAGGAAATAAATTATGATCCTGAGTGAGTATTAGGGTAGTGCTACATTTCAGAGGGTGCATCTCTTTGACAATGTTTCAAGGGAGCATGTTTTTAAAGCTGATTTCTAAAGCAATAAGCATTAAGAATGCATTGTGTTAATTCTGAGACATATATCGTAGTTGGGTAAATACCAGTGATACTTATGGGATGGGGATCAAAATCAGTAAGATGGTGAATAGAACATTGTGATGCAATCTTGCTCCTTTTGAACATATACATGTGTTAAATTAGTTCAATAAAGATTAGTTCAATAAAAAAAATGTTCTGTGTTTTTATTGAGATGGATTCATAAACAATGGCATGGATAATCCCACTGGTTCTGGTTCTGATGCCAGTGGAGAAGCTTTTATTTTTTGCAATCATGGGAATGGATGGTTAATATTAGAACACACAAAGACAATAAAAGCTATGTTTCTTTGTGAGTTAATGCACATAAAAGCTTCCAAGTGATATTTAAAAGACCAATGAAAATATGCAGTTTTGCATTTGTATTTCATGAAGAGTTATTTTCCAATTGACTGTATTTCATGAGAAAAATACTGAAAAATGCAATATAACATTTTTTTTAAAAAAATTACATAAAACAGAGTAATACTTATGTAAGGTAGAGGATATTATCTTGAGTATTTCTAGCATGGTCAACCAACTCCTTTATACCTTTAAAATGAAATGTTAAGTATGAATTTCTATATGTAATATATACGCATGTAATTGTTCTGTTAATGTGTTCTCTGTTGCAATTAGTATATACAGTATTTCTCCTTTCTGACAAAAGCAAAATGTTTTTCAGCATCATGCGTTTTGCTCTAGGGAAGGATGAGATTTTAATGTGCTGGGATGTCATTTCTTGCATGAACATGCAAATGGTCATTTTTGTCTTTCTCCTGCACTGAAAAAAACCCAGAGAACTTCAGAATGAATCATCCTTTCTCTCCATCGCAAGGATCCTGCCTACCACTGATTCCTCAAGGCTGCTGTTTGCTTCTATCTCTCTCCCAGAAGTCATCATCGTATTAACATAGATGGCAATCTGGCAAGGAGGTGCTGATCAAAGATAAATTTCACACTCACACTTCGCATTTTCTAATTACACCATCTGTGTCAGACTCTTCCATGGCAGCTCTGTCCAATCTGTCAAATGCTCCGTGCCTATGGGATTGAACAGGAGCTGAGGAAGGGAGAGAAAAAAAACACCCCTCCATTCATCCATCAGTCAATCCATCATCCAGATCAGAGGTGGATTGAATTTATTAGTCTGAGCTTGGAATGAAGATTCCATATTTAGAAAAGGTGTGTGTGTGCAAGGGAAATATGCAAGTGATAAGTTTACGTCCTGGGGAGAAGAATCATCCTAACTTGTTAATCACAAGTTAAACAGGCAAGATATTATTTTATTTCAAAAATAAAACAGTAAACAATACAAAATATAGAATAATAGAGATGGGATAGAGATCTTGGAGATTTTCTAGTCCAACCCCCTGCCCAAGCATCTTAAAAGCCTCCAGAGAGGCTACAATATCATTCTTCTTACCTTGAACTTCTTCAATGAATTACCATATATATTTGCTGGACGTAGAACAAAAATGCATCAAACAAAATAGGGGCATGTTTGATTCTACTCAACACTTGGAACAGAAAAACATATTTAGGTCACTAAAGTTCTGTTTACTTTAGAATAGAATAGAATTTATTTATTTATTTATTTATTATTTATTGGATTTGTATGCCACCCCTCTCCGTAGACTCGGGGCAGCTAACAACAGTAATAAAAAACAGCATGTAAATCCAATACTAAAACAACTAAAAAACCCTTATTGTAAAACTAAACATACATACAAACAAACATACCATGCATAAATTGTAAAGGCCTAGGGGGAAAGAATATCTCAGTTCCCCCATGCCTGACAGCAGAGGTGGGTTTTAAGGAGCTTACGAAAGGCGAGGAGGGTGGGGGCAATTCTAATCTCCAGGGGGAGTTGGTTCCAGAGGGCCGGAGCCACCACAGAGAAGGTTCTTCCCCTGGGCCCCGCCAAACGACATTGTTTAGTTGACGGGACCCAGAGAAGGCCCACTCTGTGCGACCTAACTGGTCACTGGGATTCGTGCAGCAGAAGGCGGTCCCTGAGATAAGAATAGAATAGAATAGAATTCTTTATTGGCCAAATGTGATTGGACACACAAGGAATTTGTCTTTGGTAGAAATGCTCTCAATGTACATAAAAGAAAAGATACATTTATCAAGAATCATAAGGTACAACACTTCATGATTGTCATAGGGGGCAAATAAGCAATCAGGAAATAATCAATATTAATATAAACAATCAATATTCAATATAAAAATCCCATACCAATTGTAATGGTGTATATTTGATTTGATCTAACAACTCACATTTCCCAGCCTGAAAAAGTCCATGGAAAATAATTTCCTGGGATGTAATAAAAGCATGGAATGCCTAGGGAACTATAGATTGCTGGATAGATGATTATATAACAAAAGATGAGACATTCACATACTTCTAGGCCACCTTATAAATAACTAAGTGCAAGAATTTGTCCAACATTTTCTCAGCAGATCTTTCCTGTATTATTATCTTGTTTCTTGGTTTACTTGAGATTTATGTCCTGCCTTTGAAGAAATAATTCAAAATATGCCTCAAAGTTGCTAAAAGTGATGCCAGAGGTCTCAAACAAGCATATATCTGTTGGCTTATTTAAACAACCTTGATTGAGCTTCATACTTCTTACATTTCTTAATTTCACTTAATTATACCATGCAGTTAAATATAAAGTTTTAAAGACCATGCTAGAAGTTATACGGGAAGTTAATACTATACTATATAGTATATACAGATTGTATGGGAATTTAATATTATACTACATAGGCTAGTAGATGGAGGCTGAAAATTTTGGTCTGGGGCTAAGCAAAATAAGATATAATAAAATGACTTTCCAATTAGATGCTACCAGCCACAGGAATAGAAAATAGAATAGAAAATCCCAAACATCTTCCAATGACCAGCAAGACTTTAAAAATCACTTCTTTATAAAGACCATTGTGAAATGCTACCTCTAAGCCCTTTCCAAACAAACAAAAGGAAAAAGATGCCATTTGATAAAATGCTGACCCCATCATCTGCCTAACTCCTCCTGTATTCTGTATTTGGTCATAATAACAGAGAAGTTTTACATTTTAAAAGCAAATATACACAACCTTCCATCCCTGAACTGAACAGATTTGAGAGACCGGGTGCCTTTCAGCACCGGGGCGATATTTGTGTCGGTGCCGATAGCACGGCACCGACTTCCTGTTTTTGCTGGGAGGTCTCATGCTACAGTGCGAGACCTCCCGACATTCCTATGCACCCTTGAGATCGGGAAGCCAGCTGGGAGGGACGAGCGGGCTTTTTAAAGGCTCGCTGCTGCCCAGCTCTTCCCTTTTTCCTGCTTGCTGCTTATCTTTTCATTTGGTCACTGTTTTGGCAGTAACGGGGCGGAAAAGGGTATCAATAACAACTTTATGTTCTCCCTTAGGCATCTTTTGCAAGATGATTGGCTACCCTTTTTCCACACCTCAAGCTGCCATATACGACCAGAGCGGTGGAGAGGGGGTGCTCTTGGGGCTCACTCACGTCATTTCCGGTTCCAGGTTATGGGGGTGAGCCCTCCCACATGCTGGACGTGGCTTTCAGGGCTGGACGTAGGCTTTGGATAGCCTCGCACTGCCCAAGCAAGGAGTTACACCCATTTAGTTGCCCAAGTATGTTATTCATAGGGTTTTCCGCCCCATCTAGTGATCTCTGCAGGTCTTTATGTTTATATCTTAATAAAGTGACCCCTTTTACCCAGCTCATGTGTCCATGTGTCATTTGGTGTCCGTCGCAATTAACATGTAGGCCAATTGAGATAGAATATCACTGATGCAACTTAAATTTATACAAAGTCACTTTTCAAAATATGACTTCTGTTTAAACAAAGACAGATGCTATATTAGAATATGTATGACTGTAAGCTAGTCAGCATGTTTATTCACTATGGTTGCATAAACAAATACCTACTTATGAGTATGCAGTTCAATTAAGAATGAAATGACTTAGGGGAAAAAAAAGAAATTAATGCACTGCAATCAGATTTCTAATGGAATGACAGAGCCAGGCATAATGAACTGTCTCAATCAACACTAAGTACTCAGAATCAAAGAACAAGGTTTGAAATTCTGCACCAAAGTTTAAAGAGATATAGTTATTTATTTATTTATTTATTTATCTATCAGTTAGTTGGTTGGTTGGTTAGTTAGTTAGTTAGTTAGTTAGTTAGTTAGTTAGTTAGTTAGTTAGTTACTATGCTGTCTAGCTCATTCTGCAAAGCTCATTCTGGGTGGCTCACAATTAAAATGATAAATATGAAATAATTAAAAACAGTAAGTACGGAGCCAAGAAGCAAATGTCAGGATCAGTATGGTGATAGCAACTTCTCTGTTAATCCACCACCCATCCCAAAATAGGGTGCCTCCACTCCTAGAGATAAAGATAGATAGATAGATAGATAGATAGATAGATGGATGGATGGATGGATGGATGGATGGAAGGAAGGAAGGAAGGAAGGAAGGAAGGAAGGAAGGAAGGAAGGAAGGAAGGATGGATTAGTGAGGTGGGAGTTCATAAATTAGAAGATACATTGTTTATTCATAAAGTGAAGAAAACACCACATAGTAATTCTATGTCCCACTAATAATACATACTTTTTTTTCATTTTCCATTTTATTAGTGGGATGAAAAATAGGGATGATCATAAATAGTTTCTCAGGATATAACTCACATTTGGCAGTGGCTGTAATATAACTTATTCCCTAAAATTCATCATTTTCACTTCTGTACACAACTTTAGTTTATTGCTACCCCAAGTGCCAAAAGCAGTATCATTATTTCATCATTCAGTGCCACATTCCTAGCATTGCTCTAGATGAATATATGTGGATATTTTGGAGAATGAGGAGAGGAATGGAAGCTGCTAACCCAATGTGGTGAAAATGCTATGAAATGGTGTCTTTTGGGGGGTAAGTGTGTATTTTTCTGCTTGTGAGTAAACTACAATGGTACCTCTACCTAAGAATGCCTCTACTTACGAACCTTTCTAGATAAGAACCGGGTGTTCAAGATTTTTTTGCCTCTTCTCAAGAACCATTTTCCACTTACAAACCTGAGCCTCCGAAACTGTAACCGGAAAAGGCAGGGAGAAGCCTCTGTGGGGCCTCTCTAGGAATCTCCTGGGAGGAAACAGGGCCAGAAAAGGTGGAGAGAAGTCTCCATGGGGCCTCTCTAGAAATCTCCTGGGAGGAAACAGGGCCAGGAAAGGCAGGGAGAAGCCCTTGTGGGGCCTCTCTAGGAATCTCCTGGGAGGAAACAGGGCCTCCACCCTTCCTGTGGTTTCCCCAATTGCACAAAGTTGAGGCTCACTCCATTATTTGGCACTCAGGTCTCAAACCCAAGCAATCAGCTTTTCAGATAAACCCAGCATCTTAATTTTAAGATTAAGATCTTTAAGATCTTAATCTTAAAGCCATTGCCTTGGCTACATACCCACATAGATGGGAGCATCTAGCTGATTTGGAGATCATCTTGAAAAGCTAAGCAAGGTTATATCCAAAGCATCATGGCTGTAGGCTGGATGTTGAACCACATTCCATAGAAAGACATTTTCATACTTTTGGGTAAGTAGAGATAAACTCAAAAGAATTAACCTAAAAACATAGCAAGCAATAACAACTCCCACTCTCAGCACGGGCACATTTTCAAGCTTTATTAAAAGTTGTATATTATTATATTCCCACATAAGGATTGGAAAATCTTGAAAAAGCTTTGGTACCTACTGCAACAAGTCTCACTGGATCCAGTTAACAATTATTAGTAAATATACCAGCTGGATTTAGTCAAAGCAGTAGACATTTATGACTCATGGTTTATATTACCACTCACAATCCCCTTACAATTTTTTTTAGCATGCCCTAAGATGCAAAAGACACTGAGAGACTATTCTATTGCTTTTCGTTGTGACAATTTTGAAGAACGATTCTTATTTAAGCAGAACTTGTACTGTTAATTTCAGCATAAGGTCTGGCTGGGCATGTTATTGTTATTGTTGTTGTTGTTATTGTTATTGTTGTTGTTGTTGTTGTTGTCATTGTTGCTGTCGTTGTCGCTGTCGTTGGTCGTTGGTCGTTGGTCGATGGTTGATGGTTGTTGTCGGTTGTTATTTTATTGTTCAGCTAGAAGCATGATCATTGTTATAAAACTTTTTAAGTGAAGGAATAGACTTTGTGTACAAATTATGTCAAGGATCACATGAATAAATGAAATTTGGAAATTCGGTTTTATCCAGTCAGGGAATCTGTCAGTCTCAACAAAAGAAGGCTGCACGAGCTCCAAACAGATAAATTCTCTTGAATTGTTTTCTACACATTCTCATTCATTGCAATGAAAGAGTATTTGCTTTAGAATTATTTCAGAGGAGAAGAGATTTTCAGTGAATTTCTCATGAGTGCAGTTATTGCACTTATTTCATGATGAGATGGCCAAGGGGCATATGCGAATGTCTTGTCTTTAATTGTTCACTCCTACAATCTGCAACCTGGCTTTAATGCTTCAATTAAATCCCAAGGGGAGCATCGTAAGGGAATTCCTCCCATGGAGCTTTTTCAGAAGCAGAGCTACTGTCATTCCTAATGGGAAATTCCAACCCCTGAGAAATGGTTGAGATTTTTATCCTTTCCTTGCAGAAATTCAGAGAAATTACGCAGCCAGTTCCCCTCATCTCATTTAGTCTCACAGAAGACAAAGAATTTCAGAATACCTCTTTCTGTTCAGCTGATTGAAGATATTGAAGATTATTTACTGTTTCAATTTCTATTGTGGCCTTCTAGTCAACCGATTACTCATGGCATACAGAATAAAAGCTTAAAAATGTAAACTAAAGTTAAGGTGAACAGAGAATTAAAAGCTTCATGAAAATGATGTATCTTGACTATTCTAAAAACAGTCAAAACAAAGAAAAGTGATGCAGTGGAAGGTAGTATTACAGCTTGGAAATGATCTCTTCCCATGGCCCAGATATCTTAGGCAGTGGTGGGTTCTAAATCCAGTCGCTACTGGTGTTGTGATCTGCCAAGCAGTCTGAGCAGCAAGAAGGCTGGGGATGAACCTGGGCCAGACCTGGAGTCTGTAGAAGAATAGGAGGAGCCTGTTTCCAGTGTACGCAGGTTTAGAGCTTCCAAAAGGCAAGAATAGTTCCTATGGAGGACTACCCGGGAGTAAGGCTTGGGGATAATTGGCCCCTCCCATAGGCTAAGTGATGATCATGAATGAATGAGTTGCAGGAAGCAACTCTATTCATTTCCAGATCTTGTCTTTGCAAATCTATGTTGCTATGTCTATGTTGCTGTTTCAACCTGGCAAAGATTCCTGCAAATTGTTCCTTGGCAACTTGCCAAAGAAGAGCAAGGTTTGTGTGCTATCTGCTTTTACATGAAAGACTCTTAGTCAGACGTGTTTGATTTTGCTTTGACTTATGCGGACTTTTAATGACAATAATTAGCAGCTGTTGAAAAAGAAAAGACTTACTTTACATTATTTGGACTTTGGAAGATTGCTAAGGCAAACAATTAGCAGCTGTTAACAATAAACAAGATTTGTGGGATACTGTTTGTGCTGTGTGAGTTTATCAGGAAGCCTAGGTCAGAACAACCAGTTCACTTCTGAGAGCTCTCGCGCGCAGAAGCATGCCAGGCAGGTGGGTGGAGTCTCCTGCAGCCTCCGCTAGCAGTTCACAGAACCGGGCCAAACTTGTAGCAACACACCACTGCTCTGAGGTTGGGAGCATCTTCAGAAGGGTTTTTCATTTGGGCTATGCCCAGCAATGGACTACTGCCCGGATGGAGGGAAACACAGTGGGGTAGCGAAAATGGAGCTCTACCCCAGAACACCGAATTTGCACTGAAAGATATTGAAACAAAATGCAGGGTATCCTGCATAAGCCACGCCCACAGTGTGGTAGTAAAAATTTTGGTAGCCCTTCACTGGTTATGCCTAGTAAAATTTAGTGGGATCTCTGTTCAGAAAGTCATCCTTTTTTTAATCACTGATCTCACTGAGAGTTTGTGTACGCAGGGACCTTCTGCATACCTTTAAAATAAGCATGGTTAAATTAATGAAGGGAGCAATCCATCAGAGGGCTGAACGAGGAACAACGGCTGGAAGCTGACCAAGGAGAGATTCAACCTAGAAGTAAGGAAGAACTTCCTGATGGTCAGAGCGATCAACCATTGGAACAACCTGCCTGCGGAGGATGTGAACTCCCCAACTCTGGACACTTTCAATAGGAGATTGGACTGCCACTTGGCTGGGGTGCTCCAGGATTCCTGCTCAGGCAGGGGGTTGAACTTGATGACCTGCATGGTCCCTTTCAACTCTAACAATAAACAAACAAACAAACAAACAAACAAACAAATAAATAAATCTTCTTCCAGTGCAGTCTCTCTCTCCACATCACATTATGTAATGTACAATATTTTCTCAAGGTACCTAGAAAATTTGTGGCTATTTCTAAATGTTGAACGTCTTGTGGTTTGTACCGTGCATTTTGCATAACTACTAAAAGAAGCGCAAACTGTGAACATATTAAATATCTTCAAGAACAGATTACCTCATGTAAGTTACCTAGAGGAATACCAATTCTTCCATTTCACATGCATTTCAAAAGAAAGAAAATGACAACCAATCCAAAGATAATGTTGATACAATGATAAATATAATCTGAACACCGAGCGGGTCAGGCTGTGTTAATTTTGTAATTTTCTCGCAGTAAGGTTTTTATTATTATTTTTATTATTATTATTATGTCTATTTCCCTAACACAAAGGCCACATGGATTATTAATATTGCAGGGAGAGTTATGTGATTCATGCTTTATTTCCCACTATAACTGGGATTTTGTTGCTAAAGACAGTGCAGGAATTTTAAATAGCATATTCCAGATGTCTTCTCAATAGACCTTTACTATCCAAAGATGCATTATGCATTTACAGTTTACTACCTGGAGAGACATGAATTAATATAGGGACTGCACATGTCCAGAGTCTCTGTCAACTCAGTTGAGGAAAATCAGTTCACATCACAGCTGGCTCAGAATCCATCACATGTTTTGATTTTTGGCAGGGTATCACCATAAGCATTGTAAATCATCTATGTGCACTCTGCAGGGCGGATTTATGCACCTGTACTGAACATTTCATTACACTTTTGGCCAGTTTGGGTCGATTGCCTTTAGTGGTTATATTTTGTGTTTTCTTAGGTTTCTAAGAAAACACAAAAACAAACATTTCCAAGGAACAACAGTTCAGTCCTAATAATATTTCCTCAGAAGAAATTCTACCAGGGATGGTCAGATACACAAAAACAGAGTCTTAGAGCCCAAGTCACCAAGATGACTTGCCTTCTATTGTCCCAAACTGCAAGATATAAAACAATATTTTTCACATTCAGTGAAAGGCTGCAAAACGTTTTACTAAAATACTGTGGGCGTGGCTTATTTTGTGGGTGTACCTTGCCGGCCGTGTGACCAGGTGGGAGTGGCTTGATGATCATGTGACTAGGAGATACTTAAAGGTCATGTAACTGGCTTAAAGGTGGCCAAATTGGCGTCACTCATGTTAAGGATTTGGATTAGGGTTAGGGTACCCTGGTCTCTCCTCGCCTCAAAGAAATACAATTTCCCTATCTATTTACTATTACTGAACATCCAAAATATACTATTTAATTCTATGTATATATGCTATATGTGTACATACATATTACACACAGGCACACAAAAATATACATTATCTACTATATAAACTGTATGTGTATGCACACATACACCCGCAAGCACAGCTCTTCTAAAATTATACACCTTCAACCATAGTTCCCTCTAAGATGAGCAGTGAGCAATTGCTCACTTAAAAATCATCATCAACTCAGAGTTTTCCAAACCTGCCCAGAAGCCGAGAGAGAAAGAGTGAGAGGGAAGGAGAGAGAGAGGAAGAGAGGAAGAGAGAGAAACAGATAGAAAAAAGAGAGGAAGGAAAAGAGAAAGAAAAAGAATGGGAGTAAGGAAGAGAGAAAGAAAATCAAAATCTAGTTTGAAACTAGCTCAACTATTTAAGTGGCATTC